>NC_141689.1:472943153-473145153 GCF_964263255.1 Lissotriton vulgaris
AGTACAGTTTAGAGCCTTCAGGTCAGTGATCCAGTCTTTGATAGGGATGTGGTTACTTTTGGGGGAGAACAAGATAATTTCTGTTTTGGTGGGGTTTAATTTTAGATGGTTAGCATTAAACCACGATTGAATATTACACAGTCTGACATTGAGATGACGAATTTCACTAGATTTAATTTTGTAGTAGAGTTGCATGTCATCTGCATAGAGGTGAAAGGTCATTGGATTTGATTTGATAGAAAGGGGTTCCATGAAGAGATTGAACAATGGCGGGTAGAGGATTGAGCCCTGGGGTATGCCTAGAGAGACCGGTGAGGGTTTTGAGAGGCTGACTTGATTTTGATTTATTGTGATCGGTGTTGAAGGTAAGAAGTGAACCATTTTAAAACAGTGGCATTAATACCAGAACGGATCTTCAAGGATTCCAGCAAGGCTGTGTTGTTTACATTGTCGAAGGCCGCTGATAAGTCAAGTAGGATAAGTATGCATGCATCACCATCATCTAAAGATCCATGGATGTCATCTGTGACATTAAGCACAACAGTTTCTGTGCTACAGTCTTTTCTGAACCCTGATTGGAAGGAGTCAAGTAAGTTGGAGTCTTCAATATATTTGTTAATTTGTTGCAGTATGCATTTTTTCCATGGTTTTGGCTAGGAACAGGAGGTTGTCGATAGGTCTGAGGTTGCTGAGATCATTCGGATCAGCTCTGGGTTTCTTTGGAATGGGTGTGATTTGTCCTAGTTGAAGGGACTCTGGAACACTACCCAAGGCGAGAGGTGAGTTGATGATATTTGTCCAATACGGGGCAATAATGTGGTTAAGGTTATGTTCCATTTTGGCAGGGAGGGGATCTTTGGCATGGGAAGTGGGCTTTAGTTTTGCAATAATATTGAAAACCTCAAGTTCTGTCATGGGCTTGAAGATCGACCATTTGGCGTTGCTTTGCAATTGGATGCTGCAATGGTTGCCGTTAGTTCCACTAGGAGCCATTGTCTTTGGCGAGGTCCAGAGGAGTGATTGAGGTAGTGTAGGGAGTGTCCGCGCAGATTGGTTGTAAGGGGGGGGTGGGGTTGTGGCTTGAAGAAAAAATTGCTAAATTTTCATTCTTTTGTCAGTGGCAATTTCTACACACTGTTTATAAGAAGCTATAATTTCAGCTGTGGAGGGGGAAGTGGTTTGTTGTTTGACAGTGTTAAAGAGTTCCCTGGCCTGTTCTTTCCATGGTCAAGTTGATAGCGGAAGAAGATGACTTTTTCTCTGAAGATATGCTTCTTATGTCATCCTTCCTTTCTGAGTAGAGTAAGATGTACTGACGATAGGTTTTCTCTCCGGGCCCTTTCAGAAGAAGAAGTCTAAGAAGTCTTCTGTTGTTGTTGATGTTGGAGGTAAACCAAGATTTGGATTGAGTAGATATTAGTTGTTTTAGTTTAAGAGGTGCGTCTAGGCTGAGAGCTTCTGTTATAGCAAGGTTGAAGTGGGTGGCCAGGTCATTTACGTTATGAGAGGAAGGGAGTTGTAGTTGTTCACAGATCTTGGCTTCAGGATTCTTGAAGGGGACTTGTTTGAGGTTTCTGGTCCAATGCTTGGGTTTATTTGAGGAGTCTAAGTGTGGTTTGATGGAGGTCTCGATGTTGAACAGTATGAGTTGGTGGTCTGACCAGTCTTATAGGTAGGATGACGTTAAGTGAGACCAATTCATTGTTGGTGATAATCGCCTCAAGCGTAGCGCCTTTAATATGTGTTGGTTTATAGCAGAGTTGCTTTAGATAATTTGTTTTAAGAAGGTTCATGAGGCGCCTAATTGTGGGGTCGTCGTGGTTGTTCCAGTGTAAGTTGAAGTCTCCCAGAAACATGTCCTTCGTGTCAGTTAAGGAGAACCGAGTTAATAGGTCCGATAACACTTCAGCGAATAGGGCATGCTTACCAGGAGGGTTGTAGATGGTGTGTAGTTTGATAGGTGGGGAGCTATTGCCTTTAACTTAGACTCTGAGGTACTCGAATGTTGAGTATTCTGCCTTATTTAGTAAGCATTGAGGGATTTCAGCTTTGTGGGCAGTGGCTAGGCCTCTACCCGTTCTTTCCAGTCTGTCTTGTCTGTTCCCCAATGAGATCCATCTGACCGAGGTACCAATATCATGTCTGCATACATGTAGCCCATGTCGTGGTCGATCTGAACGTGTGGCATTGTCCTGGTCCGGTGCTAGCAGATATCCGCATTTGGCTCTTTGTGCTTTTTGGAGCTATTTTGAATAAAATCTTTCAAATTGCACATCTCTGATTCTACTGATTAGATTTCTAATGTTTTGGCCTTGTGTTATGTATTAAAATTTACTCTCTTTTTTAGTCTGGTGGGGGATCCTTTTTTGGGTGGTGTTTTCACTTTATTACTGTTTGAAGTTTTGCACAAATACTCTACACTTTGCCCCCAGATTAAGCCAGACTGCATTGTGCCAAGCTACCAAAGGGTTGAGCATAGGGGCTAATTTAGGATTGCTTGTGCCTCACCCCAACGAGGTTTGTGGTTGCTGCTTGACCAGGCCTCACACCCCAGTCAAATAACAGCTCAATTTCTCACACACACCTATCTTGAATACAATAAAAATTACATGTTACTCTCTTAATGGTACAGTGATATAACTATTACACTGTCCTTTATTGGCATTTTATAAATGGAAATTCTGTAAACTTCAACTGGAATGATGAATGCTCATATAATTTTCCAGCTTGTTTCAATGCTAACAAAACAAGAGGTAACTATTAGCGACCATTTATGGTAACCCAAGGTCTTAATTTGGTTGTAATTTTAATTTCAACCTGACTTCTCACCCATCGTAGCTGATTTAGGCCCAAAATATAAAAATAAAAAGATGAAATTAATTTGATTTTAAAATGAAAAAAACTCCTGGTGGATCTTATTCCCAATCTCTTAGCAGTTGGTCTTTGCATTCTGGGATCCTGTAGGATACTATCATTTCTAGGTTTCCATAGGCATTGCCACTAATTATTGACCGAAAGTGGAAATCGAAACGGAGCAAGAGGGGGATGGATCTCTTAACATTGTAGAGAGACCTGTAGAGGAAGAAACAATTGTGGAAAGGGTGACAAAATGGTCTTGAGTGTAAATGTAAACATTGCAAGGAAAACTACGTGAAAGTCAAAAACTAATTTAATGGTTATCTACTTTAAATATATTGGAGTGAATTTGACTGCATCGTTAAAGATTATTTACAAATATAAAAGGTGTGTCCTTTCCCAACCCGCCGACTAACACACAGGCATTAGCAAATACTTAGCCAACCCGGTTTCTAAGCTAGTAGGGGTACATTTGTACACTAGTGTAGATGGCTTTGTGCTATGTAAACTCTTCCTCTGCTCAGCCAATGTAAAATATCTTCACTACCTGACCAATTGTGAAGATAAAGCAGCTGCTAGATTCATACTCCTAACCGGAAACCTATGAGACCTGCTTCCCCCCAAAAAAAGCCTCGTCCAAAAATACAACATGGAGCAGTTGCCTCCTTTAGAGGATTAATTGTAGCCAGGACGGATTATTATGTGTTAATCGAACCTTTAATCTTTTCCCCAAGATCATACTCACTAGTATTATGATAGGTGTTTATATTTTTCTTCAGTTGCTTGAGAAATTATTTTGCAGTACATTTTCAGAGATCTCCACTACGGTTTCTTTTGCTTTCCGGCACTTGTCATTTTTCAAGACTTCAAGTGCTAAAACTGAAAGACACAGTCCTGTATGGGTATTATGTAAATCTTCTCCCGTTGTGCACATATCTCTCCTAGCAGCATGCATTGCTATTTTTAGATGCAATTTAACTGGTATTGCAAGTCCCACATGGTTTTTACATTGAAAACTCTGTACTTATTCGTCCGGCTGCTTTAGATGCCACTTAAACCAAAAACTTTGCATAACAAAAAACGATTTACTGTTCAGCATACATCCTTGGTAGTCATTTAGTGACACCCCCTGGCGACCTATAAACTCGGACATCCAATTAGTTATGGCGAATAGCCAACTCCCTAAAATGTTCTTGTTGTATACCTCTGTATACCAAATGTAAATGTATAGGCATTTATATAGCGCACTACTTACCCTTAGGGTCCCAAGGCGCTTCGACCGCTGCAAAACCCTTCCTGGCTTCCCTGAGAGATGGTCCCTTAATGGGTATCTCCAGGGTGAGACCAGGCATCCCCGGCGGTCTGGTGGGGCCGTTAGTGAGGATGAGGCAAGCTAATGCCCAGAGTTGCCGAGTGTGATCGCTGATCAGAGTGGGCACCGAGGCGAGAGAATTATCGAGTCCGCTGACCCTGGTCCAGAAACCTGCCGCGCCGGGAATCGAACCCTGGTCCCGGGCCGTCCTCTGCTCTCGGGTCTGCCGCCTCTAACCAGTGAGCCACACTACCTCAGTAACATTGTAACGACACAGTAATAGTTTACTGAATTAGTATGACAGCATACAGGACACAGTGCCTGGTGAATATCTGCAATAAGTTGGGGGAGCCTTCGAGTGCAATCAAGAGAGTGCAGTAGCTGAAGACTTTTGCCTCGAAAAGCTATGAGCACAACACATCTCTATTGTGTTTTCTCAGCCCAGGTGGATTGACTTTCACCTTACCGTACCAATCTTCTTTGGTTACCCTTCCCTATTCTGGCATCCTCTTTTGCATTCGTTACAAGCTTCACTAGTTGCACTATATGCAGAAAGAGATGATGCATGGATTTTTGGTAGCTTGCACAAGCATACTTACATATGTAATTTTATATAGGGCAGACAAGACCCAGTGCGGGTTACAGAGGTTAAATGTAGCTAACATTGCAGTAGGGTCCAGGGAGTAAGGCTTCAAAATACAATATCCATGCCCTCTTCTACAAAATATCCATAAAGTCTAATGATGTTATATCTATTCTCACACATGATGAACAGAAAGAGTCAATCCTTCCTTGTTGATGGGATGGATGAACTGAATCACCCGAGGGGTCCTGGTAAGACCACCGGGGAGCACTGTGAACTGAAAGTACTCGTGGCCTACCATGAACCACAGGTAAGGCCCTGCAATTCCATGCAATCATTCAGGCTCCGCGGTCTAGGGCAGACAAGTTCCGAGCCAGAGTGAGTATTTTGATATTTTCCTTTGTGATGAAGTAGTTGAAGGCTCGTAGATCTAGGTAGGACGAAGGCCCTGGTCCTTTTTTTGGACCAGAAAGTAGCGGGAATAGCAACCACAGACTTCTTCTGGCACCAGAACCCTCTCTATGGCTCCCTTGGCTAAGAGAGCCCTGACGTCCTTGAGAAGCAAGTTCAGGTGATCCTCAGTCAGCTGGTCGTAAGTTAGAGGCATTAAGGTTGGTCTTGAAGGGGAGAGAGCAGTCCCATCGGACTATCTGAAGAACCCACCTGTCTGATGTGATGTTTTGCCAGTGGTGGGGGTGATGGCTGCTACTGCCACCAACTGGTGGCTCCAGAATCTTGAATGGCCGAACCAGGAAGGTTTGGAGGCTGCCGGGGGAGGAGTGAACTGACCCACCCTCTGGCCGCCCGACCCAGGGGGGTCAAAAGGATATGCGTCCACAGCAGCGAAGAGGTTTTGAAACTTGCGCGTTGTAGTGGCTGAGAGATGGCTGGCGCAGTTGAAAGCCCCTTCCATGGCAACGCAAGGCAGACGGGTGGCAACTGAGAGGCCAAAGGACATGGCCATTGCCAGTGAGTCCTCAACGAACACAAGGCACCAGAGACAAATTAAGTGTGGATCCTTCACCGACATGGCGCAATGGCAGGCGCTACATGGTCTGAATCAAGGAAGTGTTGTTAGACATGTTCAGAGAAAACCTACACACCAAAAATCGTCGATAAAACATCGACAAAAACCTGTCAAAAAGTGACAGAGGGTAGCTTTCCACGCTGGCGACATCTTGCAGTCGACCAACCCCCTACTGGTGTGCAAGAATATTGCTTGAGCAAAAGTAATTTAAAGGTAAGGAAACTGCAGCTAGATGTCTCTATCAGATAACTCTGTTCAACCTAAGATCTTGCAATGGTCTTCAAGAACGATTTATTATGATAACTTTGTGACTTCATTCTCTCTTTTTTCGTTTTTACCAATCACTGAGTTAGGCTTCAATGGTGCAGCATAGTTGGGCTTTACAGCGAAACGTTACTTGGTTTACCCAGAGAATGACTATTGGCATGGTTAACATGTCCTAGAAAAATGAGGTACCTATTGCTAAACTTCTGAAATAAATGTATCTTTCCATCATGTATCCTAGTGCACAGTGTCGGACTGGCCTACAGGGCAATCAGGCAGTGCCTGATAGACTGGTCTGACAGTCCAGTTTGTGGGCCGGTTTTTAATATTGATTTGGAGGATATTACAACAAACATTGCCTGCAGAAAACACAAATGCTTGCAGTCTCCCCCACCTTGCAAAATACCTTCACAGGAGTACTTGCAAGTTCACAACTGGCCTTACTTGCAAATGCAGGTCCCTTTTATAGCTATCTGGCTTGCTAATGTGGACCACTTTTATTTGGTGCCGGGCCAATTTTTTGTCCTAGTCGAACCCTGGTTGTACATGTCCATGACCTGTGAGGGGACTTCACATGAGAGCAAGCGTACTGGGACACCAATCATTCAGTAGAATGGTCCGCAAATGCATAGTGTAGTTAGAAGCACTAACCTACAAAATAAGGAATGCCAGTGCAATGTTTTATTGGCACTTCTAGTGGCTCATCATGGCTTCAAATATGCACTCTTGTTGCATCTATTTTTAAATACGTAACTAACAATGCAGACTCTACAGGCATCAAATTTCCTCTGCTGCCCTGAAACGTGAGCTTATGCGCCGGAAGCAGCTCTCCTTTCTGGTCATATGCTTTAAGAACTACTCCTTCCCAATGCAAAGTATGCTGCTAAGGCACAAGATGGATGAAGGGGCTGAGACAATGCTCAATTTCAAAGGGTTGCGTCACCCACCAAATCATGTTCCGTGGGCACTACTTATATTACAACATTCAGCTTAAAAAGAATGATGGTACATCCACCCGTCCTCAGTGGATGCTCTAGATACGCACGCACACACACACAAGTGCTGTCGTTTTAATGATGGTGAAGAAAAGCCTGCACTTTAGCTGAAAAATAGTGCCAAATTGTGGATTTTTTAATGAGAACGTTTTTTGGGGGGAAAAGGATACAGCAACAAACAGTATTAACCTGGTTATGTGCCCACCTATACTTCAGCCATTTAAAACCAGTACCAGTTTGAAACGAACACATTCATTTGTAGGTGAAACATGAACGTTCTTTAATATCTGACAACAGAAGTACTTGGTATCCAAACACCAGAACCTGAGTTTAAGTCAGTAAAACAAGCCAATATGGATTTTTTTGTAGTTGCTAGTGATGGACTTTCCACTAGACACGGGAAACAAGAAATAGTGCATCTTTCACCCAACCCAAGGGGGTTAAATCAACCCGAAAGAGCAACCTACGTATGGTTGCAATCCACAGGTTCAGAAAACCACTTCTCTGCACCAGGTCCCCAACCATTTCCAAGCAGGCCCAGCTCACTCCTCAACTTACTTAAGCACCCTGTTTATTTAATCATATACAATTGTAGTGTCCTCGGGAACACATCCTACAAAACAAACAATCATTGTGCATCTGCCACCCCTCTTTTTAAGACTGCCATTAATGGTTTATGCAGGAACCTGTTCACCAAACGAACAAAGTGGTTGTACCCCTATCTCCACTAAACAGCTTAGATCCCACCTGGATGCATGTAACATAGTAGACTGCTGGAGGTTCCTGCAAAGGTGGGGGGGATTTGCTGCGGTACATGTAATGCAATAATTGCTCAACAGCAACCACCTATATCCACATATCTCCCTAGCAGCAACCACATGGCTCAGACATCCTTATCGTGGAATATCGGTTTTGCAGAATAAAAAGCTCTGCTTGCAATTCTGTTCTAGGAGTCCTTCTCAGCTGTGGAAATCCATCCTGACTGCTATTGTAATAAACCCCTCTCACAAAGCTTTCAAAAGTGAAAGGCTGTTCCAACTAGACTTCCAGATATGACAGTGTATCCCTGTGATAGTGATGGGAGAGCAGAAACACCAAGGGACAATCTTTTATAGCCCCTCTGCTGAACCATGATCGGGGGTACCAGTCTTTCTCCATCTCGACAACTGACTTTTGAAGGCTAGCTCGCCCCAGACTGCCCTCTTCCACCTCCAGACTACGGCGAACCTCCTGCTTTTGCTGGGGTTCACCATCAACATACCGAAGTCCCACCTCACTCCCTCTAAGAAGCTCCCTTTCATCAGAGCTCTTATGGACACATTGCAGTTTTGGGCCTATCCTCCAGAGCGGCGAGTCCAGGATATTCAAACTATGATACAGATATGTAAACCTCTATCCTGAATTTCGGTGAGACTGATTCTGAAGCTGCTGGGCCTCATGGTCCCCTGCATCATGCTAGGGCATATGTTGACTCTGCAGTTGGACCTGAAGTTCCAGTGGGCGCAGCATCAGGGTAATCTCTCCAACATGGTACCGATCTTGGAGGAAACTGCACAGGTCCTGTAGTGGTGGCTGACCAACCATGAATGAGTCACATGAAGACCCCTCTCCCTTCCTCAACCAAATCATATGATAATGACAGATGTGTCACTCCTGGGATGGGGTGGCCATCTGGGAGAGGTGGAGATCAGAGGACTCTGGTCTCAGACATGTTGGAGCTCGGGCGATCCGAATAGCATTGAAAGTATTTATTTTCTCTGTTAAGGGGCAGTTGGTGCAAGTGTTCACGAACACGATTGCCATGTAGTACTGCAACAAGCAGAGCGGTGTGAGGTCATGGACCCTTTGTCAAGAGGCCCTGCTTCTGTAGACCTAGCTGGAACAGCAAGGCTTATCCCTGATGGTTCAACACCTAACAGGTTCCCTGAACACCAGCCTCCACCTGGAGGTGAAACAGGGTTGCTTTCAAAAGTTGGGAGAGCCTTGGTTAAATCTGTGTGACTCTGCTGATAACTGGCCATGTCAGCAGTTTTGCGTGCTGGAGTTTCCAAGGCGATTCAGAAAAGGGGGTGGTGATGAACAGAGTTTCTGAATTAAGCAGACCACTCTTACCCAGTCCAAAGATCAGGGCTTGATCCATCACCGTTTTTTAGCTCACTGCACCATCCCAGCTCAGAACTTGGCTACATGCAAAATAGTCTGACCCTGGACCAGTGCATCATGGGAACAGGGCAGACCAAACTACCAAGCCAATTCTTATACTAGGAAGGAAACCAGCTTCCGGGGACCGGTTTCTGGCATTTCAGCCGTCTTCGGCCCGGCTTGCTTGAATCCTGATGGTGCAATGAGCAAGGGACTCACATCTGAGTATACCCTTCGACGCTTATGGTGGACAAAAACGATTCAGAAAAGGGGGTGGTGATGAACAGAGTGTCTGAATTAAGCAGACCACTCTTACCCAGTCCAAAGATCAGGGCTTGATCCATCACCGTTTTTTAGCTCACTGCACCATCCCAGCTCAGAACTTGGCTACATGCAAATTAGTCTGACCCTGGCCCAGTGCATCATGGGAACAGGGCAGACCAAACTACCAAGCCAATTCTTATACTGGGAAGGAAACAAGCTTCCGGGGACCGGTTTCTGGCATTTCAGCCGTCTTCGGCCCGGCTTGCTTGAATCCTGATGGTGCAATGAGCAAGACACTCACATCCGAGTATAATCGTTTTGTCCACCATAAGCGTGGAAGGGTATGCTCAGATATGAGACCCTTGCTCATTGCACCATCAGGATTCAAGCAAGCCGGGCCGAAGACGGCTGTAATGCCAGAAACCGGTCCCCGGAAGCTTGTTTCTTTCCCAGTAAAAGAATTGGCTTGGTAGTTTGGTCTGCCCTGTTCCCATGATGCACTGGGCCAGGGACAGACTAATTTGCATGTAGCCAGGTTCTGAGCTGGGATGGTGCAGTGAGCTAAACAACGGTGATGGATCAAGCCCTGATCTCTTGACTGGGTACGAGTGTTCTGCTTAATTCAGATACTCTGTCCATCACCACCCCCTTTACTGAATCGGAGTTTCCAAGGCAGCACTCACTCTGCAAGGCTTTTCGTCTTGAGATGAGCGCAGGCCTCCTGCCCGCCTTTCTGCTAATACTGCTCATGTCCAGAATGCTCAAGAAGATCAGGAGATACTGGGCCCAAGTCATACTTGTGGTTCCGGATTGGGCATGGAGTCTGGTTTCCTGAGCTTCTCCAACTAAGCATCGATCCTCAGATCAGGCTGCCCCTTCGGGCGGATCTCCTGTCACAGCAGCAGGGGAGGGATCTTCACCCAGACCTGTCAACTCTACACCTTCTAGCGTGGAGATTTGGCGGTGGCAGTTGACAACATTTGACCTTCCTCCCAAAGTCTGTAATGTAATTTTGGCAGCCAGGCGTCCCCCCCCTACCAAGACCGTGTATACCTGCCGGTGGAAACAAATTGTAAAGTATTGTACAGAAATCTCTATTGATCCTCTTTCTGCTTCCCTCTCTCAAGTTCTTCTCTTTGTTTTGATCCTTGCCCAGTAGGGCTCTGCTCTGGGCACTCTTAAACTGTACCTTTCGACCTTGTGTGCGTTCTCGAGGTTTCCAGACCAACCCTCTTAGTTAAAGTCCTTTTTTGTTTTTACAAATCTGTTTTTATTGTTTTAAGATTACACTTGATAATGACAGGCATTGCATACAGAATTCCGCAATCATGCATAACTTATTAATCAATACATGGGCATGTGGCCACATTAGTTTAATGTGCGTTCAACTTTCACTGCTAAATGAGACAAGGAGCGCTCACCCAGGAGCAAGCTGTATCGCATTCTGCCAGTTCCTTTACAGTCTCTAAATTACAGTAGAAAACGAGTGCGTCAACCTCCCGGTTACTCGTGTGGTCCAATGATGATCGTTCAGCTTGATCAATGAAACAGATATTTTACTTACAAAGCAAAGGATCAATAACAATGGCAGCTCAAACCATTTGTACATGCGTAACTCCCTCCACCCTTACCTTTGCCCCAACCCCTCACCCCCAGGGGCCCCTTATGTGCTCCTCAGCCATAATCGTGCTAGTGTAGTTGCACCCGCACCAGGGTAGGGTAGGAAAAAGTGGAACCAGGCTATCCCGTCAGTACAACAGCCTGTGGCATGCATCCGCCTGTGTGGTCATTACCTGCTTCCCCCGCGAGTCTCATGTGGCCCTCCCTTTCCAGCCGCTGTAACACTCCGAGCATCTGTTCCCAGTGGGCCGCTATAGGCTCCTTCCGCAACCCCAGCGTTTCCTCCCTGCGGATGGCAGTCCCCTCTGCCCTAGCCCAGGGCATGAGGCACTCCATGTCCGTATGTGCGGCGGGTTGTGTGCCTTCCATCTCCTTGTAAGGAGCCATTTTGCTACCACGAGCCCCAGATCCAAGAATCAGGACTTTACCTTGTCTTTGAGGGACCTCTTAAAGTAGTGCAAGATGTATTCGGGCCAGTCAAAGGGTATGGTACGACCCGTGCTACCCTGCAACAGCCCACTAATCGCGTGCCAGTAGTTGGCCAACCAAGGACATTTCCACATCATATGCAAGAACGCCGCCCCCAGCTCATTACACATGGGGCACAGTGCATCGTTACGATGAAAATACCGGTTGATCAGCTCTGGTGTGAGATAAGACCTGTGGACAATGAATAACTGAATTTGGCGGAACTGCATGTTTCTGGGGATACGCACTGGACTTTTAAGTATCCTTTCCCACGGCTTATCCCCCAGTGGCTGCCCCAGGTCCAGTTCCCATTTGCATCTAAGCAGGCCTAAGCTGATAAGCGCATGCTCCCTCAGCGATGCCGCGAACCAGGTGCCTGCCTCTCCCCATGACTTGTAGGTATTGCATGGTTAGGTGCTGATTGGGCACCGTGGTCATGTCCCCCCATTTGGCAGTCAATCTCGCCATCAGGGAGCGGTGCGCCAAAAACCTCCCGGGCGGTAGCCCTTCCTCTGCCACCAGAGTCTTGTATGGTATGAGCTCACCATCCCGGTATAGATCTCCAAGCGTACGAACATAGGCCTACCACCATTCCGCAAGCTCAGGAGCCGTAAGCACCCCTCCACCACTAGGGGAACCCTCCAGAGGTATGGCCGGTGCAGGTGAGATATAGGCCCCTTCGGTAGCACTTGTATGCCACCGCCAATAGGAGCGGCGTCTGCCGCGTAACTGTACCAAGGGGATGGAACAGTCTGGTTATTTGTTCTAGTGAGTAAGGCGGCATTGTTGTGGCTGTACCATCCCTGCCCGCCAGCCAGCAAGCAACCCATTGCAGTTGAGCAGACAGATAGTAGTGCTCGAAACAGGGAGCAGCCAGGCCACCCCGGTCCATCGGCAGGGATAATTTAGCAAGCGCCAGCCTGTGCCTAGCTGTGCCCCAGACAAAGTCCCGCAACATCCTATTGAGCATGTTAAAGAAGGGGGCCAAAATAAATAGCAGCAAATTAAGGAAGTAGTACAGGAGGCGGGGAAGTATGACCATTTTGGCGAGCGCCACCATACCTGTAGCCGTCAGTGGAAGTGTACTCCAAAAGCGCACCTGCGATTTAAGCGCCGTGACCGCCCTTCTCAGGTTCCCGTTAAACAAATGAGCTGGTCTACTGTAGATTAATATCCCCAGATATCGGAAGGTACCCTCTTTCCTCCGGACCTGCGTACCGTCAAGACAGTATCCCGGGTCCGCAGTCCCTGCGCTAAAAGCATAAAAAGGTCTGCACCAGCTGGGCTAGCTGCCCGGGCATGTGCCCCATTTCTCTCACATACACCAACAGGTCATCAGCGTAGAGCGACACCTGGTGAACCGCATTCCCAGTGGTATACCATCCCCTAGAGTCGCCCGTATAGCCACCGCTAGCGGCTCAATTGCCAGTGCGAACAGCAACTGGGACAGAGGGCACCCCTGCAGAGTGCCCCGGCCCACTGATACCGCTTCAGAGATGTGGGGGCCTAACCGCACACAGACTGTGGGATTCTTGTAGAGCAGGCCGACCATGTGGAGGAACCCCATGTCCAACCCATATCGCAACAGCACTGCTGATAGGTAACCCCATTCTAGGCAATCAAACGCCTTCTCCAGATCTAGGGTAAGACATCCTGCCCTGGGCCACCCATGTGTGGCCTCGGCGGCCACCCTGAAATACCTCCTAAGATTCACGGACGTGGACCTCGCAGGGACAAACCCGTTCTGGTCCGCGTGTACTAAGTGGGGGACCACTGGTGCCAACCGTTCCACCAGTACTTTTGCGAGGCTTTATAATTCTTGTTAAGCATCGCCAGGGACCTATATGATCTTAAAGCCGTAGGGTCTCTGTCCGGCTTTGGCAGGGAGACCAGGAACGCCTCCAGCATTGAAGGGGGTAACGATCCTTCCTCTACCGCTTTGTTGTAGAGCGCGTGAAGTAACGGCACCAAGGACTCACAATATGCTTTATATGGGGCAAACCGACCAGCCCCGGCGTTTTCCTGGATGCCATTGACTGGATCGCCTCCCCAATTTCCTCTTAGGATAGAGGTGCATTAAGTGCTTCCTTGTGTTCCTCTGAGGGTGTGGGCAGCTGGATAGAGTCCAAACCCCCCTAGAAGGTGCCTGGGGCCAACTCCTTTGGCCTTGTACAACTGCTTATAGTGGTCAGTGAGGGCCCAGTGGATTTTGCGCTGTGTATACACCAGCGTCCCGTCCACCCTGTGAATTGCTCCTATCGGGGCACAGTGTTCCTCCTGCCGTATCAGCCAAGCCAATAGGTGGCCTGCTCTATCCGCCTTAGCATGTGTTCTGGCCTTGTGTGCTGCACAATTGTGACATTGGAGCCTCTCCAGAAGCTCCGCATGTTGGGCGCGGAGATCTTCCAACCTGTGTGAGTGTCTACCCCCTCCTTCTCCCTCCCGCTCACATTGCAGTAGCTCATCTTCTAAGCGCGCCAGGAAGTCTGAAAGCGTCCCGCGTATATTCCATGTGGCCCCGGACAGTCACTTTGTGGGCGTCCCACTCCACTAATGCGTTGCTCGCCGTTCCTTCATTAATGTCAAAGTATGCTAAGATAGCTGTACCCAGGGAAGAGCGAAACTCCGGATCCCCTAGCGCGCTTGGTTGAAGTCGCCACGTGGGCACCGGTGAGTGATCCGCCTCCCAGCCGATCTGAAACCACATGGGGTTATGATCGGAGTGCTTCCGCCCCAGGTATTCTGACTCTGCAATAAGCGGGAGCAATGATTGGGAACCCACTAGCCTGTCTAATCTGACATGCAAATCATGTACTGCGGAGTAGTAGGAGTAGATCCTATCTGTCCGGTGGAGTATGCTCCACAGGTCCTGCATCACCCAGTGTGTGAGCCAGTCCCTAAGCGCCTGCGCGTTGGACTCCGTCGCTGCGGCACAGAGGGGGGGGAAGATCTGTCAAACTGGACATCCAGCACCATATTAAAGTCCCCTCCTAGCAACCAAGGAACTCAGCATAGGGGTGTAGGAGCTGCGTCCGTCTCGCTAGAAAGGACTGTTGATCCACATTAGGTGCATATAATGATCCCAACGACATATCTTGACAATTCAGTTTCCCCCACACTAGCGTGTACCTGCCCTCCCGATCCACCTCCACCTCTTCACAATTGAAGGGAATACCCGCCCGCACCCAGATCAGTGTGCCCCGCGCGTGCGCTGAAAAGGTGGTGCCGTATATTTGTCGCCTCCAACGCCTGCGAAGTCTGACAAGCTCCATCTGGGTTATGTGGGTTTCCTGTAGGAGTGCATGCCACGTATGTTCCAGGTCACAATATTAGTGTGTGTCGTCATCAATCTGGGTAGTTAGGCGTGGCGTGGCGTGGCGTGGGGTGAAGTGGCTGCACCAGGGGGTCTGGGCTGTGGCCTGAGGGGAGCATATCAATGCACTGCCATGTGAACAATATAACAACTGCAAACAGTATAACAAATAGGGCATATCCCCGAATGGGCATCCGTCCAAACCTCAAAAACTTCAGTTAAAGGTGAGCTATTCCAGTGTGTTGCCTGGTGGGGTGCGTGTGATAGCGGTGACTTGTCTGCACTATTCCCCCTCCCATGTCTCCCCTGAGTACGGGAGGTGCAGTAGCGTGTCGTGAATTAAACTAACGCGCAGGTCTGGTGCGAGTCGCAGCAGCAGGAGTCTGCGAGTGCAGACGAGAGTGGCATCAAACGCCTTGTGTCCCACCCCCGCGCAGCAGGCTGTCCCCTGTTACAAATGTGCCCCGGTAGGATCCTAGGACCCACCAGTACACAGTACAGTACAACGACATGTGCGCAAACATATAAAAGGGTGAATAGCAATTCTTGGCCAGTGTGTGTAAACCTTGTCCAAACTTAGCACTGTGACATAATATCACTCAATTTGGTCAGCAGTCTGTGGAGTCACCACTGGCATGTTCGAGTAATCGGAGATCGCGCTGGATGAAGACGACGCGCCACTGGTTCCCGGAGCACTGCCCATGTAGGCCTCCATGCGGTCACTGCTATGCATTGTCCCATGGGTTGCCACCTCTTCAAGTACCTCCGGCCTCTGTACCTGAAGGTCTCGTTCCTGTCCACTGCCCCGACTCCTCCAGCCAATTCCACACGTCTGCCGGGAAATTGAAAAAACAAGTCCCCTCCTTTGTGACCACTCTCAGACTGGCCGGGAACAGCAGGGAATAAGGCAGCTCCAGCTCCCTAAGTTGACTCTTCACCGCCATGTAGTTACTTATTCATTGCTTCACAGTCGCCTTCAAGTCTGGGAAAAACATAACCTCGACTGCTGGCCACGTTCAGGTCGCCTAATTTTAGAGTTTGCACTCAGGACCACGTCCCTGTCCTTGTAATTAAGAAGTTTGAAGAGGACTGGGCGGGGCCTGGCCCCGGCCTGTGCTTCTGTGCCGGTACTCTGTGCGCTCTTTCCACGACAAATTGTTGAGATAACGCCTCCTGGGGCAGGAGATCACGCAACCAGCGCTCAACATAATGCTCCGGGTTTCTTCCCTCCTCTCCCTCCGGAAGACCCACCACACGGATATTATTGCGCCGGGAGCGCCCTTCCGCACCGTCTATCCGGTCTTCAAGCGCATGGACCCAGTCGATCATGTCTTGTAGTGCTGAAGTGTGACTCTGGGTAATGGGCTGAAGCTCTTGAAGTGTTTGACTATGTGCTGTAACTCTCTCAGCCAACTTACGGTGATCAGCATGGAGGTGGGTGAAGTCCGACGTGACCTTGTCTATCCGCGGTTCTAGGGACTCCTTGGTCTGCTCCAGGGTAGTGCCAATCATCTCCACGGCCGCAAGTACAGAGTCCATCTTGGCCGAGAGGGCCGCTGCTTGCGGCTCCATGTCTCCAGTTTGGTGCCCTTGTGGGGGGGTCCAAGCTCCCCGTGCACATGTGCCCTTGCTGCGACTTGTCCCACAACTGGCCCATCACAAGCTGTTGAGCAGTTGGCATCCACAAGCTTGTCCGCAGGTTATGAGGGCACAACCAGTTGCAGGGCTTCCGGACCAGGGCCCCCCTCCCACTGTCTAAGTGAAAGAGTGCTGTGTTGCGTGGCTAACAGAACATCCCCCTGGGGCCCACCCTTCCTGAGCGACGTCTGGAGTTCTGCAGCCCAATCCTCAGGGATCCGATGCCCAGGCCCAAGGGTTGGGGGGATAAACCATCTACTTTGTGCCAGCCACAGGTACTAAGGGGCGCTCAACCCGCCCTCAGCGTCTCCTGGTCAGTGTTGGGATTCCCTTGCCACTCCTTGCTTGTTCTGGGGCACCGCACCACTGTCCTTGGTTCTCTGGTGCACTGTCTGGCAGGACCTCCTGTGCCCCTCACTGATGGTACTCGGCAGGGCCAGTACAGGCACGCCACGACCCCACCAGGCACACGCCGGTAGGTGCCCACATGAAGGCCACTGAGTCCCTGGGCGTTCCCGCTCTATGGCTTCCCCACTGCGTGCAGCACCACCACGACAAGGCTGCACCTGTTACGGTCCTGGTCGGTCCGTCCGCAGCTGTGAGGTTAATCAGCGCCTCAACAGGGGCCGCACTCTCCTGGCAGCTCCTCACAAGTCCCCGACTCTGAGTCCCACTAGGGACCCACAGGCGCCCCACTCACTATCGTCTGGCGTGTCCCCCGCTCTCAGGCTCACCACTTGCCTCGAGAGTGCACCACACTAGTGCTAGTCCCACTCAAACTGGCGCCTCCCCCAAAATGGCGCCCGCTTCCTGCCGCACCAATCTGCAGGCCAGCAATGTCTCCAGGCCCGGCGACAAACACCACCCTCTAGCTCCTCCGTGGCCTCCGATACCTCCGGACAATCCAGGTACACTGTCTCCCAGGTCCTACACACTAGATGGCTGCTCCAAGTGAGGCATGGCTAGCAGCCGATGAGAGCGGACGCAGCCTAGTGAGGCTCCCGACCCTCAGCCCGCTTATCCGTCTTAAATCCGGAACCAGATGTGGGATCCCCGTGAATCTCGGGTCGATCCCACGATTTCCATCTGTGCCTGCCCTGGTCGAGTGGCAAGCCGGCAGGACAACCACAACGAGCGCTACTGGCCACGGAGTGCCCGAGATGACAGAGCACAAAATGGCGACATGGAGGCGGTCGGCGGCTGTGGACTGTCGTCGGCTCTGACCCGGAGCCCAACTGTGCGAAGTCTACGGGCCAGAGTGCGAGGGATTGAACCCAATTGGCACCCCGGCGGATCCGGACCTTGAGGGCACCGGTGCGGAACCCGGGCAGCCTGGTGGGGTGCCAGCCCGGAGAGATCGGAAATTTACTACCTGGCTTGAGGGCCTACAGCCCCCTGGAAGTGGCGCCTCGGCGCCTGGAGGAGCGGCGAGAGCAACACCGCGAGTGAGCGGGAAGCAGACCGGAGAACCCGCGACGTCAGCAGGGATTCGCTGTGGGACTACCAGGACGCTGAGACAATAGCGACCGGCGGCTGCTGGGGGCTCCGACCCTGAGGCCCTGTAACCCGGAGGTGAGGGAGAAGCGGGGGAAGCACCCAGGGGTTGCCCGGGCGTACGACTGACCCGACTCTGGAGCGGCTGGTGGGGGACCTGGACATCCTCTGCGGGGCACTACCCAACCAGGAACTGAACTGTATGCCCCGGATCTAGACCCAGCTGCCCTGCGGGTGCACTCCGATCCCGGGGACTGCCGGAGCGGGAATCGGGGCCCGCGACGGTCCGGAGGTGCACCCTGCCCGACTAGGGGGCGCCCGACCCATCGCCGGGCGGCTGGTGCGGAACATCGGGAGTGGGGAGCGCTGACAAGCGGGAACACCACCTCACCCAGGAACATTACACCCGGACCCAGGCCTCGGGGCCTCCAACCAACGGGGGTATGACCTCCGACTAGTTACAACTGGCCAGTGTAGAGCCTTGGTGATAGGCGGCAACGAGGTGAAGCTGCTCCGGTCCCGGAGCGACAACTCGACTCCCCGGCTTTGGGGCCTGCTCCCCCCTGCGCGCGCTGGAGGGCGATCGGAGGCCCAGCACAGCAGCCAGTGAGGCAAACGGCCGCAGTGCGGAGCCATCTAGAGGAGAAGTGACCCAAGCAACTGATCAGGGGCCCAGGCCGAGCGAGGAAAAGGGCCCGAACACGGCTGGGCTTCATCACTGGGGAGAGCTGCCACGGACACCCCTACTGCTCCCCTGGGAGGTGAACGCACCGCCATAGCGGCAAGGCCCCTGGAGCCCGACAAGCACCACCAACAAGGGGGCGCCGACCCCGCAGAATGAGACACCACCGCCTGGGCGGCACCCGCTTCTGCCAAGGGGTACGAATCAGCCATCTGCTGAGTGAACTCACTGCCACCGACTGCCCTGGCAGGGCCAGCTGGTACTGCAGAGGCGAGATGGGGAAACCGCGGGGACCAAAAGGAGATGGAGGCCCGACCACAGAGGCTTCAGAGGACGCGCAGCAGCCCCCCTCGGAGTTGCAGCTGATGCAAGACAGGATCCTCGAAGCTATTGCAGCCACGAAGGACGCCTTGCACCGGGACATTGCTCAGGTATCGACAGGCCTGGGGCTCCTGAGGGCGGACCATGGGAAACTAGCCGACAGGGTCAAGGAAGCGGAAGTCACTCTGAAAGACATCGTGCCGGGACATAAAGCAATGGAAGGGAGGCTCACGGAAGCCTTAGACCGCATACAGGCGCTGGAGAGACGGGCGGAGGACGCCGAAAATCGCAGTCGGCGGAACAATGTGCTCTTGGTGGGCCTTCCGGAGAAAAAAGAAGGGGTGGACCTGATGGGTTACTTAGACGACTGGCTGAGGACATTGGTGGCCCCGGAGGGCCTATCCCCCTTCTTCACGTTAGAGCGGGCACACCGTGTACCAGCCAGGCCCCCGAAACCGGGTCAACCCCCACGACCGGTGGTGATCAAACTGCTCCACTACAGGGACAGAGACTGGCTGTTGCAGCGAGCGAGAGAGACGGGTCCCTTCCAGGTAGATAACAGTAAAGTCACGCTGTTCCCGGATTACACCTTTGAAACTCAAAAACTATGTGCCTCGTTCCTGTCCATTAAAAAATAACTGCGCACAGAGGGACTGCAGTACTCTTTTATTCCCAGCCAGGCTCCGAATACTTGTAGATGGGAAAGCTTTGTTCTTCACAACATCGGCGGAGGCATGGGCCTGGTGGGACACTTACAAGGCTGGGACGGATGGGGCCCGCTTCAGAGCTGAGGAGGAGCTCCAACTGCGCTCAGTACGACAATCCAAGAGGCTCCGGAAACGTAGACAGAACTCGAAAAAACCGACGGAATCTCAGACAGAGGAGGAACGGAAAGCGGCGCTGTAAGCGGTGAAGGAGGTTTCTGGCATAGCATCGACGCCGCTGGAGAGAGAATCGGTCTCGGAGGAATTAAGAACGGGCTCGCAAACTGAACTGTCAGAAGTGGACAGCACGAGGGGTCCGAAGGTCACACCGCAAACCGCAGAAGAAATCTTCGGCAGCTGAAACTGGGACATGGGGGACTGGCTGCGACAGTCTAGCTAGTATGGCGCGCACGAACACTTGAGCAGGCAGCCGTGAGACTGGACTAACGTGAGTCTAGATGCATATTGAGGGGCGAGGGAACAGGGAAGGCAACTGAACGTAGCAGAAGCTAGTACACGCACCCAGAGGCCCATAAGGCCACCGCAGTACAGACTGCGGAGTAAGACTTTTTGAGAGCACGTTGCTCACTAGTGTGGATGGGGGTAACTCTTTTGCAGTTAGGTCCTGTTCTGGGGGGGGGGGAGCCCGGAGAAGTTGGGGTAACTCAGGGCATGGTATGGGGAGAGGGGGGAGGGACTGAGTTGGGAGGGAACGGAGCTCGGAGAGGGGTGGGGGTAGGATTGTTGGGGGTAGGCGGGGCTGGTGTCATACCTAGCGTCTGGTCACTACTGGAAATAGACCTTGTCCAACTACACCGGCATAATGGATAGTGTGGGGTCATTAAAATGTGTGTCCTGGAATGTGCGGGGTCTGAATTCAATGACGAAGAGGCACAAGATACATTCCTACCTTGTCTGCAGAGGGGTTCACATTGCCTTTCTGCAGGAGACCCATTTAACTAAAAA
Organism: Lissotriton vulgaris; assembly: GCF_964263255.1. Lineage (NCBI taxonomy): Eukaryota > Metazoa > Chordata > Amphibia > Caudata > Salamandridae > Lissotriton > Lissotriton vulgaris. The sequence continues at coordinate 472,963,803 of NC_141689.1, forward strand.
AGAAGGTGTTGCACTACAAAGGAGATGGAGGGGTCACCTGTTCTACACCACGTATTCAGCATTTGCCAGGGGAGTACTAATTTGGATTCGTGCGGGGGTTCCCTTCTAGGTCACTAGGCACACTGTAGACCCAGATGGGAAATTTGTAGCAGTCGAGGGCTTGCTCAGAGGTCGCCATATAGCACTCTGCAGCACTTATGCGCCGAACGTGGAGCAAGCATCATATTTCACTAGACTATCCAGGCTGTTAGCTACCTATTTTACTGGACCGGTACTGATGGGGGGGGACTTCAACTCTATCGAGGACACCACCTTAGATAGATCACACCCACCACTGCATGCCTCCCCAGTACACAGATTAGCGAAACACAGATCAAACTGGCAAGGGAAGTGGGACCTGACGGACGTGTGGCGAGTGCAACATCCAACAGAGAGGGACTATGCCTTCTACTCCAGCATACACGACCTCCACGTCCGCATAGATGCTTTCCTGTGCTCCCAGCCGGTATTACCGATGGTTGCCCGGACTGAATATTTAGCACGCACGATGTCAGATCACAACCCCTTACTCCTCACGCTGGCTTGGATGAACGAAATTACGCTGATCCCGACGTGGCGGATTCGACCAGATACGTTGGATGACCCGCCATTCAACGCGGCATTAGAAGACAGAATCTCCCAATACTTTGCGGAGAATGAGGGGACTGCCTCCTCCAGGGCTACAGAATGGGATGCACTCAAGGTAGTGGTGAGGGGGCACTGTATAGGGAAATTTGCGGGTGCACGGCGGACACTAGTGGACGATTTAGACAAGGCTGAACGGAAATTGAGAGATGCAGAGAAAAAACGACCCAACCGCCCCGACCTACAAGAAAGGGTATGTGCAGCGCGAGAGGCGGTGGCAGTGGAGGTAGAGCGCCTACGTAGCTTCGATTACAAAACATATTTGACTAAAGCTCTTGCTGAGGGGGATAAGACAGGGACACTCCTAGCCTGGCTGGCCAACCCCAATAGGGGCAATACCCCGATACTATCCCTGAAAGGATCGGGTGGCGAAGTCTACAACACCCAGCCGGACATATTGAATTGCTTTAGAGCATATTATGAAAGGCTGTATAGGAGGGGCTTGGAGAATCGAAACGAGGCGATAGATGCCTTGTTAACCGAGATCCAGCTGCCTCACCTAGAGCAGGAACAAACTGAAGCCATCGGAGGCCCGATCGACTTAACAGAAATTAGAGGGGCCATAAAGAGAATGGCGCGCAATAAAACACCAGGAATGGACGGACTGCCCGTCGAATTTTATGTGAAATATATAGATTTACTAGCCCCAAGACTCCAAATAATATATAATGAAGCCAAAGAGAGGGGCGAGTTACCCCACTCGATGCGCGAGGCGATCATGATTCCCCTGTTAAAACCACGTACAGACAGCACAGATCCGGCTTCGTACCGACCGTTATCAATGCTGACGACAGACTATAAAATCTTAAGCACAATCCTAGCCACTAGACTGGTAGCCCATATGCAGGGTCTGATCCATAGGGACCAGTCAGGCTTCATTCCTACCAGAAACACATCACACAACATTCGCAGGCTGCTTAGGCTAATAGCGGATCCTCCGCCGACCGCAAGAGCCCCTATGGTGTTGGCGATCGACATAGAGAAGGCTTTCGATAGTCTGCAGTGGGGTTACTAGTACATGGTGATGCATAGTTTTGGCCTAGGCCAAGGTTACATACAATGGACAAAGGTGCTCTATGCATCGGCAGGCGCTACGGTGAGAGTGGGGGCTTTGATATCGGATCGATATGAGGTGAACAGGGGAACTAGACAAGGGTGTGCACTTTCTCCCCTATTATTTGCTCTTGCGATGGAGCCGTTAGCGGCACTGGCTAGTAGAGGTGATTATTACCGCGGGTTGGAGGTTGGAGGGGCCCACCACTATATATCATTGTACGCAGACGACCTCCTGCTATTCTTGGATAACGCCGAAGAGGCAGTGGAGGGTGCGGCGGTCCTACTGGCGCGATTCGGGGGTGTCTCTGGCTTAAAAGTGAACTGGGCGAAAACTTGCCTCTTTCCCCTCCGGAAGGCGGAGAGGTGTCCCTTGGCCCGCCCCGAGATACGCTGGGAGCCTGACTGTCTACACTACCTCAGGGTATATATCTACCATGAGCCCGCAGATCTACTAGATGGCAATATAGGCTGCTGTATCGGAGCATTGCAAGGCAACATGACCTTCTGGGCCGCCCTCCCTTTATCCATGACGTGCCGGGTATCCCTACTCAACATGATTGCCCTGCCACGATTGTTGTACTTTTTTAGGACCCTTCCTATATGGATACCAGGAGAAATCTTTAAACGCCTAAAATCCCGGATAGTATCCTTCCTATGGGGAACAGGCAGGCGGAGAATAGCGTTGGCGACTCTGACCCGCCCGAAGAACGAGGGAGGACTGGCGGTCCCTGACTTCGAGCTCTATTACCTGGCAGCACAACTACAGTTCTTCACGCAGGAGGTGGCAAGGGTATATCGGGGTCCGGAACAAGAGAGGGACATTGGCACCCCCCGCCATGTGCTGGCGTATATAACCTTACAACAGAGGCTAATACTCAGAGGGCTATCCCATGAAGAACGGACGCTGAGACTATGTTGGAACCGCATGCAAAAACGAGCCGGTCCTGAGCACCCGTATGCGCCCGAAATCCCAATAGTTATGATAACAGCGCTACCACATGGTGGAGACTGGTCGTGCCTCCAAATTTGGGAGGAGGCTGGACTACAGATGGTGGGAGACCTCTATACCGACGGGGTGCTAACACCGTACCAGACCCTGCAGGAGCAATACGACCTCCCAAGAGGAGATTATTTACTGCACGCGGCCGTGGTGAGGGCTATATAGTCACACATTTACTAAATCCAGGGATGGAATCAAGAGCTCCACGTCACCCTTATTGTAAGTCTTAATGTTGGTGATGGTGCTGTTATGGTGTATCATCTCACATTTGACCCGTGTTTCTTTGTTTGGGAGTTTGACTAATAGTCCAAACAAAATTAAACCTTTAGATGTTTTATGATTGAATGTTAATACTTCTGTGAATCGCAAACCTATCATTAGGGAAAGCGCACACAATTTAGTGTTCTTTTGTTTTTGGCAAGCCTCTAGTTCCCTCTAGATAGTATGCTGAAGATGGGTTAAGCTGCAGATCCTCCCCGTGAGTGCATGGTAGCACAGTGCAGGAAAGTATAAGGTGATGAGTTTGAGTTTAAAATATTTGTATAGCACACTTTCACCGGCGGTTTCATGGCGCTGCAACAGACAGATCTCCAGAGTAGGAGTGGGGAAGACAGAATAGGACAGAGCAGAACAACAAGTGGTCTAGTTAAAACATTTGGCAAATAAGTGGGCTTTAAGTTTCTTCCGAAATTGAGGGTACAGAGTTAGAGATCTGAGCTCCAAAGGAAGGGAATTCCACAGGAGTGGGGCGAGGGTTGCAAACTTTGATCCTCCCCATTTCTTTCTCCGAAAACGGGGGGCTGACAACCGGGATTGCGTGGAGGAGCGAAGTTCCCTAGTTGGGACATAGGGAACAATCTCAGATGTTATAAAGGCCGGAGCCGCGCCCAGTCGTGCTTGAAATAGATAGAAGCAAGCTTAAACTGGACGCGTTCACGGACAGGAAGCCAGTGTAGGGATTTGAGAAGGGGGGTTACATGGTGGGATTTCGGAAGATTGAACACCAACCGTGCCGCCTGGTTCTGGATCAGCTGCAAACGCCGTAGGCTATATGCAGGAATACCTGCATATAAGGCGTTGCCTTAATCCAGGCGGGAAATGACCATCGCTAAAATAATCATTTTCAAGGCATCGAAGGAAAAAAAGCGGGATACCTTGCGGATGGTGCACAGTGACAAGAAGGAAGACACCACAGAACTAACTTGGAAGTGAAGAGTGAGCTGAGAATTGAGTTTGATACCTAAAGTTTTAACTGAGGTAGAGGGGACTGGGGTGGAACCTAGGGAAGGGGGCCAAAAAAGTGAAGACCAGGGACTGGAGCAACCACCCGTCAACACCAGCTCGGTCTTGTCCGGATTGAGTTTCAGGTGGTTGTAGTTCATCCAGTCCTGGATAAAAATCTTAATAGACTGGAAGTTTGAGATGGAAGCAGGGGAAGAAGACAGATTGAAAACAAGTTGAAGGTCGTCCGCATAATTGTATACGCCGACCTCCATTTGCTGTAGTGAAAAAATAAGGGGGGCAATATGAAGGTTAAACAAGAGGGGTGAAAGGGAGGAACCTTGGGAAACCCCGCACTGAACTTTCCGGAAGTCCGCAGAAAAGTTACCCAGGCGAACAGCCTGGGTGCGGTCCCTCAGGAAGGAGGATAACCAAACCAGAGCGGTACCCCCGATCCCTGCCGCCCTGACACGGGAGAGTAAGATGGTATGGTCAACCGTGTCAAAGGCGGCTGAGAGATCGAGGAGAACCAAAGCCTGGGCCTGGTTGGTGTCCATTCCCTCCCTGAGGTTGTCAAGGACCGAAAGAACTACGGACTCCGTTGAGTGTGCGGGGCAGAAGCCGGCCTTGGTGGGAGCCAAAATCCCGTACTCCTCCACAAAGGTGCTCAAGGACCTGGTGACATGGCGTTCGAGCACCTTAGCCAAAAATGGTAGGAGGGAGATAGGGCGGTAGTTGGCGGGGATCGAAGGGTCTGCGCCAGATTTTTTTAAGATGGGGACAATAACAGCTGTCTTCAGTGGATTGGCTACAACCCCCTGGGAAAGGGAACTGTTGAGGAAGTAGAGGGGGGGGTCTGGACAGGTTGTATAGATGTGGCGAAGGATGTGCGCAGGGCAAGTGTCCAATGGGGAGCCGGATTTAACAAGAGGGATTATCGAGGTCAAGGAGTCTTTAGTCAAGGGAGGAAAGGCATCAAGTTGTCCTTTAGGTGGAGGACACTGTGGGTCAACAAAAGTCGGGGGGGGGGGTGAGGGGATATTGGCTTTAATAATAGCAATCTTCTCGATAAAAAAATTATTTAAAGAGTGACAAAGGTCCTGGGACGGGGAGGGCTTGAGAGATGTCATGTCGGAGAATGCCAAGTTGTGGACAATCGAGAAGATTTCCCTCGGTTGATTCTCAGCTGCTAGTATAATGGGAAGGAGAGGACTCCCCTTTTTGCTGAGCCTCACTTGGAAAGTTACCGAAATGAACTATGAATGCTTTCTTTGTTGACATATGTATTTAAACAAGCATTGGCAAAGCCAATCCGTTACACCAATATGAGCGCTATTGGCTTTGCCAATGTCTTTGAGCTAAGTTGAACAGCAGCGTTATTGCATTTCTGCATGGGTTGGAATGATGTAGAGTACAGTAGAGTGGCATAGACGAGTGGCGTAGAGTTGAGTGATGTAGAGTGCCGTAGACTTGCACTGTATTGAGTGGAGTAGCATGGAGTGGAGTAGCACAGAGTGACCTGTAGTGGAGTGGCATGGCATAGAGTGGTGTAGATTGACATAGAATGGTGTGAAGTAGAGTAACAGAGCGGAGTGCAGGGACGTGGCATAGAGTGCTGTAGACAGGCATTTTATTGAGTGGAGTAGCACTGAGTGGCATGTAGTGGAGTGGCACGGCACAGAGTGGCACAGTGGCATAGAGTAGAGTGGCGCATGGAGTAAAGTGACAGAGTGGAGTTGCATAGAGTGTGGCACAACATAGTGGTGTAGAGTAGCATAGATTGGTATTGTGTGCAGTAGAGGGGAGTAGAGTAGAATGGCATAGTGATGTGTAGACTGGCGTGGCGTAGAGTACAGCGGGATGGCACAGAGTACAGTGTATTTACATAATGTATACAGTACAAAGCATTAGTCTTCGAAAATTTTTGATGTCGTGCCCCCAGTGGGAAAAAAATAATCTTGGCCCTCCTCAGAATTATTCACATGTATTCAATTAAATGAGTACCAGGAGGAGACAGGGCAGGGCCACCTCCCTTTCATCGGTGAACTTAAGTCGTTAAGGACTTCGTTAGTGGGATTTTTAATAGTTACATGGGACATTCTTTGGACATTCTTTGCACGTCTAAGATATTAGTAATATTTGTGTATATTTGTTTGCCTATTTTGTCCCAAAAAATCCATCATGAGCAAGGGTAGTCGTCAGGGGGTCCAGGGGTTGTGGGCACCCTCGATGCATTTCTCCTGTGGGCACCCTCGATGCATTTCTCCTGTGGGCTGAGTCCGTTCTTAACCACGAAATACAGCTCACCCAAAGGAGACTATCATTGGAACCTCGATATGCTTTGATTGAAGACCCCCTAGTTGACACCCAGCAACTGATTGATCCAATTTCAGATTGTATATTGCAAGTTCCCTTGAGGTCTCCACAAATTGAAGCAGAAGTCTCATTGGCTGTACTTAACGTTTCCAATTCTCCAATCCCCACTCCTTCTCCCCCTAGACAGATTCGAACTCGTAAGCCATACTCTACTAGGAAAGGAACAGTGTCACTCTAAGTATTCTTGGGTCCTGTAAAAAAAATTATATTCTGGTTAGGCAGTGTGTGGTATCCGCTAGTGCAAGTGAATGAATTGTTATTTTTGATCGTTTAAAAAGTAAACTGAAGCATTAGAGTAGATTTAATTTTTCCATGAGTTTTTATTGTCCTGGTGTCACTGCAATTGCTGTTTGAAAATGAAGTAAGAGCAGAGATGTTGTGGGGTTCATTGTGAGTGACGACTTTGCCTATGCTGAACTTTTCCTGGTGTAATTTGCCGACACTGGGACACGTTCAGTAGCGCCTGTACTGTTGTCTGCTTTCATTCCAAGCAGCAACATGCAGGCAGGAAGGGAACTTCATTTATTTTGCCTTCGTCTGGGCCAGAGCTAAAGTTAAAGGGCCATCAGCTCTCCTTTTGTTCTAGTCCGATCCTGGCTGGGTGCGGTCTGGAGGCTCTCACATCTATGCAAATGGAAAGGAGGGGAAGAGGGGAAAGAAAGACTCACAACTTATCACTTCACATGTGCTTAGTAGTTGCACAAATGACAATGCAAATACCACAATTTTATTTCTTTCATAGCGCTACATATCCCAGTGCAATGTGTCTGAGTACTTTAAATAACATACATATTCACCATTGACATTAAATCCTGCAAGTATGTAAATCAATGTACAAGATGATTGTTGCATAAAATAGTGAGGGCTACAAGGCGTAGGAGACATAAGTTCTTCATAGCTCACTGTGCTGTATTAGAAGGATTACAATGTATTAACTACAAGTGACTAACGGACCTCTGTGTTAAAAGCAGAAACCTGCTTACCTATCTAGCTAAAATAAAAATCTGTCATCAGAATGTTACATGATGTGCTATTGAAGGGTTATGTTACAGCCTTGTAAAAAACCTTGTAAAGGAGGGGCACGAGCGGGCTCCATGGGGAGAGTAATCGGCATTCATCTTTCCAGAAAACGCTCTCACTTTAAAGTCCGCAAAAGCAAAGTAAACCCCAAGCTCTCTTTGAAGACACAGCTTGACATTTGACCTCTGCATGCCCATCAAACGTGACCCGATAAGAACAAGATTTAGAGACCTGTTTACAGAAAGCGAGTTGATGGAAAAATACAGTAAACAAGTTTTGGGCAACGGAAGTGACGAACTCAAAATGGAAAGCCTAAAGAAAAAAAAGGCAGCAAATACAAAGCCAGAAAATATGAGTTACAAATCACAAAGCTAATAGTAAGCAACGTGCAGAGTGCATTCCTAGGTCAACTTTCTGAATGTTCCAAAAAATGTATTTAGCAAACCAGACATGGGGCTATCTGGTAGGCTGCGACCTAAAAATAAGTTTTAAGTTCAAAATCTTTGGAATAATGTTAATTAAAATGCAATAGCTGGTTTCAATAATTTTGATTGTCTACATTGACGCCGATATTTTCGAAAGGGAGCATGAAAGCATTTATTGGAAGGTATGATTATTTTTCATGTAAGCTTTCTTTTCTTTTTGTGTAGGTGTGTCCGTATCCTTGGAAAACAAGAAAATGTCAGAATATTACAAATTGCCATGTTCCAAGGTGTAGCCAGAAAGCATCGAGCTGCTGCCACTGTGGAGATGAAGGCATCTGATAATCCTGTTCTTATGAGTGTCCAAGCTGACCCAACAATTGTCTGCACAGCTTTCAAAAAGAACCGTTTTTATTTGGTATGTATAATTTCTAGGCACATTTCTTCACTTCTACTCACAAATTTCTTGTATGCTTACATTTACTTAAAGCTGATCAAATCCTGTTTTCCAACTGCTTTATAGTCCGATCAGCATTTTTCTACTTTCAGAATATTTGCATTTATAAATTGCTATCCATAATACTAGTCACTGTCCTAGTGGATAATTTTATTTCCCCCTGTGTGCACACAACTCTAATTTTTTTAACTCTTCATATTAGGGGAGAGCACTACCTGAGTCATCTGATATTAGGAATTCCATAGAGACTTTGATGCTCAAACCTAATAGCAGTTCAGCGGACGCCAGTGAAGATCAAGTTATAAGGCTTTAAACAGTGGGGCACACATGGACCCCTGATCTTAAGGACGACAGCATACCCCTTCTTCTGTTCATACCCAGGGCGGGGGAAAGAGAGAATAGTGAAGATCAAGGTCTTACTAAACCTGAACTCCATTTGCGAAGTGAGAGACGCAAGAGCAGAGCCCTCTTTTTCCCTCCTAAGAACCCAGGAAAACTTGCCTGCCACATAGTCAAGTCAAGTCAAGTCATAAAATTTGTATAGCGCACTACATACCCAGAGGGTTTCAAGGCGCTTAGGAAGGGGAGGAGGATTATTTGTCAAATATCCACGTTTTAAGCTGCTTTCTGAACGCTAGGTGGTTCTGGGTGAGGCGAAGGTAAGCGGGGAGTGAGTTCCATGTTTTAGCAGCTAGGTATGAAAAGGATCTGCCTCCCATGGTGGTCTTGTTGATGCGAGGTACAGTGGCGAGGGCTTGGCTGGAAGAACGTAGTTGGCGGGAGGGGATGTAGAAGGACAGTCGAGAGTTGAGGCAATCTGGTCCGATGTCGTAGAGTGATTTGTGTGCGTGGGTAAGCAGTCGGAAGTGATCCTCTTATTGACGGGTAGCCAGTGGAGGTCTTTAAGGTGACCAGAGATGTGTTCGTTGCGTGGGATGTCTAATATGAGCCTGGCTGCGGCGTTTTGGTTTCTTTGGAATAATGTCACAATAACAAGCTGGAACACTTGTGACTTTTAAGAGTCGGAGTGGGATTCCTGAGCTCGGAATAGTGTCGTTTATCCAGAATGTTTCCTATAGTGAATGGGGAATGACTACTGCTAGCAAGAGAGGAGTGGGACTCCGGATCCAGCCAGTTGAGGTCAGGGCTTACATGTTTTAACTGACTGGATCCTGAGTCCCACTCCTCCCTTGCTAGCAGTAGTTATTCCCCATTCACTATAGGAGACACGCTCTGTGTGTATGGTTTGTGAATTCCATATTTTTCTGTGTTGGTACAGAAATACAGCTTTTTTCCTAAAAGCAAAGGAGCCAGAACAAACTGGAAATACTCAAATCACCTCCAGCAAAGAAAATTGTGCATCCCTCTGTATAGCCGCACCTGTGCCACATAAGCACCATAGGGTTTAATAGCAGTGAAATTAATTTTAATGTAAGGGGATTACTTTGTTTCTGGTCTGATGTTCCGCAGACCTCAAGGGTGGAACATTTTCAGTACTTAGAGTTTTTACAATATGTCCTTCAAATGTACATTGCTTGCGGGCTTGGTCCATCTGGTACTACGGAAAATCAATAAAATCTGTTGTAAACAAAATAAAGTAAAGCGCTGACCAATGTTAGTGGACATAAAAAGAGAGACATGCTTAATATACTTGTGGATTGTTTTGTCTGAACAGGGTATAAATTCAATGATGGGCCAGTTTTCTAGACAGTGAAAAGGAGATGTATACAACGTTGCAGAAACTGAAGACTGTGAATGGGCAGTGGGAATAAACCTTCACTAAATTAAATTTTGAAGTCTGTGATACTCACTCAACTCAAGAGGTAAAAAGATAAAACTGGAGTAGACCAGCTCTTGTCAACAACCAGCAGAAAGTGACACAACACTGACATGAATACAGTACAGTTGGCATGAATGCAGCTGAGTACTAGAAACCTGGATCTGCTAAATACTTAAGGAAGAATGTCATTCTTAGTTATCTTCCTACTGGAAAGACCTAACTCGTCAACAGTCTTGAACCCCAATCTAGGACTGCAGCTGAGAGAAGGCATAGCTGAAATGTTTAACTGACTAAGACACCATGCTTCACGTAGGACAGAATGGTTAGAGATGGTACCTGAGAGTGTACAATCCTGAAGATATGGAAGCCATTTAAATGCACCCTTGTTTTAGAAATTATAGAGAAGTTGTTTCACAGTGGGAAGGCCCCTTTCTTAGACTCGCCAAGATGGACACTGACTGCCTGAAACTGAAGGCACAGAGAGGCAAAATACCAAGAAATGTATCATAACAGACCTGAAAAGAGAAGGTACGGTCTGGAAAAGCTTCACTTGTGTTTCTTTTTTAAGGCAGAGTGGTGTGGCAATGAGATGGCTAAACAACATGAGTCCAGAATTCATGCCAATTGATGAGTAAGGGTTATGGAGAAGTAATGGGGTGTATTAAATGCATTGATTAAAGTCTTTGTGCTTAACTGCTTTAGGAGTGACACGTGTTAAGAAGGATATGAGAGGAAAGATTGAAAAGGATTGACAACTAATGGTGTCTAGTAAATGACATCCAGACACATTTGTTGCTGTCTGACACGAGGCCAGCCACTCAACATAACAGATGTACATAATTACATTTAGATGGGGTTGTTAAAGTTCAAAAGAGGCTGTCTCCCATCTTTTTACTATTGGGATGACAGATATTGCTTTCTAGGAATTGTGGGTTTGGCTGGTTTGGAGACGGGCGAGTTAAGTTGAAGAGGTGTTTGGTTCTTTTCGTGTAGTACTTGTCCTATTCATTCTCCTCCATATGTCTCTCAGAGATGGTTTTCCCTGTACGGAATGCGGCAGTCAGATTTATGTAGAAGACTAGCAAGGCAGGAAGGTCCAAGGATTCCAAGACTAAACAACGCTTAATAAGCTGGTTTTCTGGGTAGATGGAAACACACTCGAAGCTCTTGACCTTTTGAGCTTCGTAAGAAAAAGCACGTTTAGGGAAAGGAGAGTGTGTGTTCCATAAGGAGTCAATATTGTACTTGTTGGGATGAATGCCGTTGAGCCGCGAGCAGGGACCGGACTGCACGTTTCTCCAGCCTTCTGCAATCGTACAGAAGAAAATTGTTCTGCGAGCATTCAAACTCTTGTCTTTGGAATCTTGACAATATGGAAACGTTTGAACTATAAGCTGCATTTGTGTATATAGCCTTGAGAAAGCCCCGGCGCAATTCGCCAATAGGGGGCGAAACACGTGTCGGCTGTCCATGTTTCACAATATAACAATAAAGATGTCACACTGCAACCTGAAGTAGTCATGTCCTCTATATGAAATTTTGAAAGAACGGGCATTCATCCCAACAAGTACAATATTGACTCCTTATGGAACACACACTCTCCTTTCCCTAGATTTATGTAGAAGAGTCTTGTCCAAGCAAGGAAATTCCCTCTCAGTCTCACGTGTGCCAGTACTTCATAGAGGTAGTGCCATTCTAGGCTGTCAAATGCCTCTCTATGACCACAGCGAACACTACTGCATTCGCCAGATCATAGTCTACAGCATTCAGAACATTCAGCAGTTGTCTATTGTTTATGGCCGTGTTCTGGCCTGGTGTAAATCCTGCCTGGTCCTGGTGAATTAATTTGGACATGAGGGGCAGCAACCTGGTCGCCAGTATCTTACTTAGTCTTTTATAGTTGATATTTAACATTAAGAGCAGCCTATATTCTGAACAATCATGTCCTGGTTTCCCTGGCTTCAGAATAGGAATTATGAATACTTCTCTGTGGTGGTTGGCAGGGACCCTGTGGCCTTGGCTACAGTATATAAGGCAGCCAGTTTGGGTACTAATTCTGTGACGGGTATGCAGCAAAGAATTCCGCCTGGAAACTGTCTGTGCCAGGTATCGTATCCTGGGCTACATTTTTAAAAGCTGTTCTGATCTCCTGGGGGGCTTACGTCCCCTCCTAGGTCCTCCCCTCTTCCTCGCTGAGGCACAGGAGACGTAGCATCTCTAAGTATATCTGTTTTGCCAGGATGTAATGTCGGAACTTTACGATATAAAGTGGTGTAATATTGAGCAAAGAGGTCATGAATCCCTTCCTGGGTTTATATTTTGTCCCCTCCCTCATCATCCAACTCGACTACAGGAGAGCCACACTTGGTCGGATTAGCCAGCCATGCTGTAAGTGACAATGACTTGTTTCGTTCAGCATGCTTTCGGTCCATATACCTCTTAAAGTCAAAGCATCGAAGCTGCTCTTTCTGGACTACTACTGACTCTTAGCTTCCAGTAGGGCAGGCTGTATCTCCGGGCCTCCCAGTCTTAGTTCCACATCCGTTAGGCCTTGTTCAGCAGTTAGCACTTCTGGCAGTATAGTATACAGAATCTCCTATAGCTCTGCAATGTACTGGCCTAGTAGGACTACCTTAAAGGCGTCCCACTCCACTTGGGGAGAGGAGGCAGTGTCATCATTATCATTAAAATCCCACACTATTTTGTCCTTGATCCCTACCCTAAAAACCTGGTCCTCCAGTTATTCTGGCTTAAGTCTCCAAGTAAGAATAGAGGGTCTGAGGTGGGTCTTCTGCAAACAGATGAGATCAGGGCTATGATCGGATATTGCGCAGGCCAGGTATTCAGCAGTGTGAACTGACCGATGAATGTCCGCAGTGCAGAGAAATGTATTCGTAGAGGACAGAGAACAAAGAATGTTACTGATACTGCAATCTATAACATATTAGAAGGGTATGGGCTTATCCTCCTCCCATCCTCTGCTTATTGACAGCAGCCAGCAATTCCCTGTGTAGCACGAACACACAACATTTTAACAAAAAGTAATTTCCCCAACGCCCACTCCTCAGGACAGGTAAAGTTATGGGAGTTCCCCTGTGGTTCTCAAAGAAGGGGGGAGGGGTAGAATGATCAAGAGATCCCCTCAGGCACCAACCCCTCTATCCATCTTTAATCTAAGGATAACTTGATGTAGCCCTGGGATATATCTCCATACAGAGCAGTCGTTGCCCTCTAGCATATAATGGAGCTCCATGGATGAGTTCCTCTGTCTAGGTATAAGGCTGTCCAGGTAGTTAGATATGGTCGTCGGAAGATCTTGGTATCACTTTGGGGAGTGTAAGGCCTGAAACTGCAGAGCTGATGGATCCCTGGTCCGAGTCAGAATCACCTGCTGCAGCCTCCAGCTCAGTCATCGAGGGGCCTATGTCCCCCTCTGCTGATTTGCACCACTACTTCCACCACATTCTGTACGTAGTTGTGTTACAACTTGTGACAGGCCTGCGTGTCAACCTTCTACACCCAGAGTGAGAGCGACTTACTTGCTTCCTCTTTGGACTTCCAGTGGGCTCTGCTGCGGGCGTCAGTCTGACCAGTCCCTTATTTCCTGGGGAGAGCGAAAAAATCTAGCACCCTCAGGTGCTGCCACCCACAATCCAGCCAAGAATAGCATCGGGTAGGGAAGATCTAGTTGTCCAAACATTTTTTTGCCTCCTGAAATGTGTCTTTCTGTCTGTGTATCTCTTGAGAGAAGTCTGGGAAAATCTGAGCTATAGCATTGTCGACTCTGAGTATTCCTTAAAGGCTGGCCTGGACTAGAATGTGGTTGGGTTCTTTGTAGTAGAATAGTCGGTCTCTGTTGGGGCCCCAACATAGGCGCCAGTGTAGTGTACCCGTTGTGTTCTTTCAAGAGAAAATATTGCAGAGATTGGTCTTGCACCACTTCCGCTTGTAGCCACTGCTCCAGGTAGGATATCATACTGGGTCCTTCTATTTTTCCGGCCTACCATTTGTATATTACGACTGGACCAAATATGGGAGCAATTTTCAGCGTCCTCCGCTCTGAGCCCTAAGGCACGAATTTTGGATTCCAAAGTGGTCATTTGCTCCTTTGTCGTGGTAAGTGTAGGCAGTATTTCTGCCAGCGCTCGTTTAGTAGTGGTAACCCTCTCCACCAGGCACTTATAATCATCACTTAAGAGACACTGTTCTAGATGCTGTGATGGCCTAAAGTATGTAATGCTACGAGGGGTCCTTAACCGCTGCTAGTGGGGGGGGGGTCCCCCTCGCCATCCGAAAAAGATCCAGCATTCCCCTTAGGATCCGGGTCCCGCCTGCGGATGTATTTGCCCATGGTCACCACATGTGAAGATCCTCCGCCATGAGTGCTAGGTCGCAATGCCAGGGCAACAAAGGGCGTGCAGTTTACACCTGTGGGTAGCCTAGTTGTCAAGGGGTAATTCAGGGAGTAAGTGTCCCCGCAAAGCAGCGCTCCTTAGCACTTCTTGGGGCCTGGTGTCAGAACAGGCAATCTCAATTGTGAAACACCCCTCAAGGGTCTTAATAGGGGCGATTCCGCAGTTGACCACAGGACCCCTGTTTCGGTGCAGCGTGGTCTACTGGTATTGATTGCTTTTTTAGGTCTCGCCTTTTCCATTCCGAAGGAATGGAAAATGGAGAGAATTCAAGTGCTCAAAATACTCGTCAAACCAAGGGTTTTTTGGTGCGGTTTTCTTCGAGTTCACGTGGCCACAGGCACGCGCTTTTGGGCCATAAACTTTCACGGCCATCTGTTCCCCAGCTCCAGCACCTCCCCTCTCTCTCCCCGCACACAGCCTTACTTGGATTTTTGCTACCCCTCCCCAGCCAGCTTCCCCCAGGCCGTATTCCTCCCACCTTTCCTCCTCTCTGTCCCTTCTTTCATTCAAACTACGACGTGTTTCCTTTCATCTTTAGGAACAGCTATAGAAGATATAATTTCGCTCCAGGCTAAGCACTGAATACTCTTTTTGTAAAACACATGAAGAATACAAGTGCATTCTTTAGCTGTTTTAAATAACTAACATTTTTTATAATTTAAAGAACGTATTTTATTTATTTAGCTGCCACGTTTTAAAGAGGAAAACACGACATACCAGAGCTTAAAGCAAAACCTCAAATTGATGGCATAATGTCACTCAAGTCTCAACCGTGACGTTGACAATTGAAGACTGCTAACTGCAAAGGATGTTTTACACCGACCACCTTCGCATCCATCGATCAAGAAGCTGATATTTTATATAGGTTATTTACAATCCACCTACCCCCACTTGCAGGGTGGACTTTCATCGTCTGTTCTGCTGCTTAGGGCGCCAGCGGACTTATCAAGCATGAGCATCGTTTGTTTATTTCCCACCAATTTCAAAGATCGCCAGATCTTTGTGATATCGAACGTTAATCGCATGGTGGAATGCAGCTCTGACTGTGTGTAAGAGAACCGATAAGTATTGCATTTGTTAAAAAACAAACGCCTGCGCCAATTATTATTTTTTAGGAGGCCGCTGCTAACTGTTGCTCTCACTGCTCATCTATAGAACCACTGGCACCACGGACCGTGCGCCTGCGGGCTCACCTACCCTCCTACAACAGGTATCCTTACTTTGACACACAGAGTGGCTGTGATTAATATTCTTGCACTCTGAATGTGTTCACTTGTGGTTATGATTAAATGCATCAGTGTCAATGGCAAGCAGCAAAAGTCAAACAGTTTAGCAGATACTAGCGGTCTAGTTAACATGCTGCTCTGAGACTAACCGCTAGTTTACATGCTAAAAAAACCAGGGCGGCTCAGCATTTCATCATCTGATTTCCAACCGAACGAACAGCATGACATTAGTTCCTCATAACACTTACAAGAAAGCGGCAGGATGAGAAGCGCGGAGCGCTAAGACCTGCATGTCATCACACAAATTTGATTTATTCGGATACATCTTTCATGTTTTTATAGCCGACTGTCTTGATGGGATGTGTCGCCTTTGACATGCTTTAAGCAATAAATCTACCAAACTCTGTTTTTGCTGCTGAGAAATGTAACTAAGTTGCCTTTCTTACAATACGCTGCTCTCGATTTTCTCAAAGATACATTCAAAGTGTTAGTTTTACAGCTAGCTGATTCGCTATTGTTGCAAATAAAACAAGTGTCTACTTCTAAGTTTTTCTTAAGGACTTCAGTTGCAGCTCTACCAAACGCCACCTTGGGTGCAGTGTACCTCCAAGGTTCCTTGACCCAGGTACCATTATAAGAGAATTATCTCTTTCCTGTTCTGCCATCAGTACGAAGGCCGTATACAAGTACCTCTGCTTACCATTAAGAGGTCTCAAGGGTGTATTTCCCCTGCTGTCCTGATGAAGGCTTCAAAGGATACATATACAGGCCGAAATGTCAACATTGAAATCAATCATGAGCTTGATGAAGATTGACTGCAAGGGGCAGAATGAGTTGTTGGCTTTCCCCATTGACTGTCCACCCAAGTTCACAAGCTCCTATTTATGTAATACATGGTGTCTATTTGTTTCGCTGTGACCTCACTCCAACAAGCACTGCACTGCTTTCACCTTGTGGAACATCCATATATTATCCATTCCTTGTCTTACATTTCTAAATACAGTTTGATTTGGTTAAGAGGTGTGTATTGTAAGTCAGTACATGACCTGTTAAGGGTATTCTTTGAACTCATTACCAAACAGTAAAAAACTTTGTTTTTAAAACATATTCCCAACAGTCACCTTTTAATCAAATATGTAACGGACCCAGATTTTGAGGGTTATCGGGTCTACTGAATGTGTATTTAACTTATGCAAGAATTCTATAAATGTTGCTTTGAACAAAAATATTCACATTGCTTATATCTTGTTTATTTGTGATAAACAGTGTTGATAAATATTCAGAAGTTGTATTTTTCCACAATACACAAAACATTTGAACATGTTAGGTGTGAAAGAAGAAAGGGAATATTAAACACTTTTGAAAGTGGGAAAATCTTTCATGTAAAAGGATAAATACTTAGCCACATTTTAATGGCTGTGCGGAGAATGTATAAAGATGGGTAGCCTTTGACAGAGCTAACCTCTGAAAACAAACATTCAGAATGGCGCCTTTTCAGTCCTAGCCTGGAGACAAGTGTAGCTAGCTGTCTGCCAGCTCATGTAATCTCATACTATAATAGATACAGGGGCTTTGGGCGAGCTACCTTCAGCAATTTCCGAGTTGTAGTGCCACTCACGTGTTCGAACAGTCCCAAAAGAGAATACACAGAATGGGACCATGAGTTAGCACCCTTCAGCCATTGGCTTTGTGGGCATATCATTCCATTGCACATCCATTTGGTGTTTGGGTCAAGCAGTGAGAATAATAGCAGATTGGCCCTTTACATGTGAGTCGGCTTTGCGAGGGGCAGTCAAAGGAGTTTGTGTGCAATCACAGAGCCAGAACACAGGCCCTGCGCGCTGTGACATGCATGCTCATTGATTGCTTTACCCATAAGTTGTTATATTGGTTGACATTGGTTTATAGTTGACAATTAGTTTACACCACAAAGGAGAATCACACACCCATAAGGTAAATTATGCTTGCATGATGTACGTTACAAGATGGGAGTGGATTTACCGCTCACGTCATCCTACGTGAAACACACTCATAGGAATGGGCACCAACCTGACCTTTTAGTGACTCGAAGGAATGGAAAATGGAGAGAATTAAAGTGCTCAAAATACTAGTCAAACCGAGGGTTTTTTGGTGCGGTTTTCTTCGAGTTCACGTGGCCACAGGCACGTGCTTTTGGGCCATAAACTTTCAAGGCCATCTGTTCCCCAGCTCCAGCACCTCCCCTCTCTCTCTCCCCGCACACAGCCTTAATTGGATTTCTCCTCCCCCTCCCCAGCCAGCTTCCCCCAGGCCGTGTTCCCTCCCACCTTTCCTCCTCTCTGTCCCTTCTTTCATTCAAACAACGTGTTTCCTTTCATCTTTAGGAACAGCTATAGAAGATATAATTTCGCTCCAGGCTAAGCACTGAATACTCTTTTTGTAAAACACATGAAGAATACAAGTGCATTTTTTAATTGTTTTAAATAACTAACATTTTTTATAATTTAAAGAAAGTATTGTATTTATTTAGCTGCCGCGTTTTTAAAGAAGAAAACATGACATACCAGTTAATTGTAACGATAGCAATAACTATTTTTTGTTCAAAAGAATAACCAAACTTATGCGAGGCGGTTAACCTAGTTTTTTTCACTAAGCAAGACCTTAAATAAATTCATTGACAGCCTTTCCGTCGCCTTTTTACGAATTGCTGTTCAAAGCTATACATTACAAACAAAAATCGTCTTTTTTTACGAATTGCTGTTCAAATCCGCACATTACAATAATCGAACGCCAAATCTATAAGCGGAAAAAACAAGATCAGTTGCGCCTCGCCTAAGAGCAAGCAGTTTATCGTGTGTGCCCTGCATTAGCCACCGAATATCCACCATGTCCGATTTAGTATGGTGGCTATGGGCGTGTTCTATGTATAAGACATATTTTCTATAGGTTGTGGCAGCTATCGAAACGCTGAGAACCTAGCAGTAAATTCGGGACAGTAAACGGGAAAACAAATGTGAAAACTGGAAATGTTATTAATTGTGTTCGCATTCTTCTTTCGTGCGCTGGGATGTGCTTACACGTTTGTACGCACTTGTGTATCATCAGCGTTTCTGAAACTCGCACGCGCACGAACCTGCACAAGGAACACATTTTCTTTTAGAGGGTTTGTAAAATGGGCATTCCCCGTGCCCTACATGAAACGCGGCCACCGACGTCCAAGCTCGTTCGCCGTGTTTGTGATTCCCTTGATCTTTTGACACTTGTTTTCACCGGGGAGACCCGTCCTCTCAACGCCCTACCCCCACAAACCTCCATTGTACTCTTTACATACGTGGGTAATTATGAATGGCTTCTGGGAGCAAACGGGTGTGAAAAAAACGGTGAGATAGGCGACATGTTTTTAGGTCTCGCCTTTTCCATTCCGAATTTCTGCCCTGTTTTCTGTGCCACAGTTTTTCTATTTTGCCACTATTTTATCTACTTCGGACAATTGCCATTATAAATTACAATCACTTTTATTTAAGTATTAATTACTTTAAAAAATTAAAAGCCATTGTTATTTGTAATATCAATACATCTAAGTCACGTCAATATAAAAAAAATGTGGCATTACAAATGCTAAAAGTGTCACATTTGCTAAAGTTAAAAGTATTGGCATTGTAAATCACAAAACATAAATATAAAGTCATTTACAAAACCAATAGCTCCAACTTTCCTACTGCGAGACCTATTGGCAACGCCAGTGCTTGTTACTCTCAGAGCTCCACCGGTCGCCTCCCACTGGGCCTAGTGAGGCAAGAGAAGCAAGACCTAGTGCATCCTCTGTCTCCGAGAGGTGGACTGACTGTATGGTGACCTTGGTGGCACCTGGGCATTGATGACAGATGGTACGGGAAGTGCAGAAAGCCTGTTTCAAGGCTCCTCTGATCTAGAGACCGATTGTGGTGGCAACATCTGGGAGTGAGGAGACATGATTTCAGCTCAATGCTAGGAGCACCTGGTGTGTCCTAACGGTTGCCGCTAAACGTGGGCTCTAGAGTAAGTCTGATCATTAAGGGAAGCGGATGCGTGGGTATTTCTGTTTGATTGGCTCCTCTCACCACAACCCAGTGACTGAACTTTAGTGCGAGAAATCAAATCCTATATACGTTGAGGCGGTAGATAACACGCCCCACCCTGCTGATGGTAGCTGCTGCCTGCGGAGCCCACGCCCAGTCTGTTATGGAGTACCATATTAAAATAGGATAAAGGAGGAAGAAACCCAAGGGAGCCACCTTCTGTGCCTCCACTTGAGCAAGCCTGATCTTTTCTACTGGAACAGAGTGAAGGTCCTTTTGAAGTGGTGGCTGGTTCTCTGAACCCTAGTGACATTTTAAGCAGAGACAACCGATTTTATCACAGGGCTGCAATTTCCCGATGCCTTGTTAATTCTGAGTCGCTTGCATTCCCATAGAGGTGAGGCATAGCCATCATTATAAGATAACAAGCATTTGCAATGCAATAGGGCTCGCATTAGTAAAGTTAGAGGTATTAGTATTGTAAATGACACATTTTTTATTTGTTTTTGTTTTGAAAATAGCACAATTAAATGTATAGTGCCAATAGTGTTAACTTTTGCAAACGTGACACCTATAGCATTTGTAATGCAATATGTGTTGTTATTTACATGACTTAGATGTATTAATATTAAAAATAACAATGGGTTGTATTTTTTTCAATATTTACTACTTAAATAAAAGTTATTGTAATTTATAATAGCAATAGCTTAAACTTGTGCAAATAACTTTTTGGAAGATTGTTTAGTGTATTTTATTGTGATAAAAATACAAGAACAGAAGTGAAATATTAAAAAAATGTGTGACATTTGTAATAGTTTGAAACATTTAGAGAACATATTTGAATCCGTTATTATTGAATGGTTGCACAGATTGATGCTGTACTGACTCTGAATGATGTTGTGGCGGCGACAAGTGATGCTGTGGCGTTCAGTGATGCTCTGGTAGCACATAGTGATGTTGTGGTGCCCCTGAGTGATGCTGTGGTGAAGCGATGGATAGTGAGGGCGATAGATAGAGGGAGGGCGAGAGATAAAGGCAGGGTGGGGGATGGAGTGTGGGGCGGGGGATGGAGTGTGGGGCGGGGGATGGAGTGTGGGGCGGGGGATGGAGTGTGGAGCGGGGGATGGAGTGTGGAGCGGGGGATGGAGTGTGGAGCGGGGGATGGAGTGTGGAGCGGGGGATGGAGTGTGGAGCGGGGGATGGAGTGTGGAGCGGGGGATGGAGTGTGGAGCGGGGGATGGAGTGTGGAGCGGGGGATGGAGTGTGGAGCGGGGGATGGAGTGTGGAGCGGGGGATGGAGTGTGGAGCGGGGGATGGAGTGTGGAGCGGGGGATGGAGTGTGGAGCGGGGGATGGAGTGTGGAGCGGGGGATGGAGTGTGTGTGGGGCGGGGGATGGAGTGTGTGTGGGGCGGGGGATGGAGTGTGTGTGGGGCGGGGGATGGAGTGTGTGTGGGGCGGGGGGATGGAGTGTGTGTGGGGCGGGGGGATGGAGTGTGTGTGGGGCGGGGGGATGGAGTGTGTGTGGGGCGGGGGGATGGAGTGAGTGTGGGGCGGGGGGATGGAGTGAGTGTGGGGCGGGGGGATGGAGTGAGTGTGGGGCGGGGGGATGGAGTGAGTGTGGGGCGGGGGGATGGAGTGAGTGTGGGGCGGGGGGATGGAGTGAGTGTGGGGCGGGGGGATGGAGTGAGTGTGGGGCGGGGGGATGGAGTGAGTGTGGGGCGGGGGGATGGAGTGAGTGTGGGGCGGGGGGATGGAGTGAGTGTGGGGCGGGGGGATGGAGTGAGTGTGCGGGGGGGGATGGAGTGAGTGTGGGGCGGGGGGGGGATGGAGTGTCGGGCGGGGGAGGGATGGAGTGTGGGTGGGGCGGGGGAGGGATGGAGTGTGGGTGGGGCGGGGGAGGGATGGAGTGTGGGTGGGGCGGGGGAGGGAGGGAGTGTGGGTGGGGCGGGGGAGGGAGGGAGTGTGGGTGGGGCGGGGGAGGGAGGGAGTGTGGGTGGGGCGGGGGAGGGAGGGAGTGTGGGTGGGGCGGGGGAGGGAGGGAGTGTGGGTGGGGCGGGGGAGGGAGGGAGTGTGGGTGGGGCGGGGGGAGGGAGTGTGGGTGGGGCGGGGGGGAGGGAGTGTGTGTGGGGCGGGGGGATGGAGTGTGTGTGGGGCGGGGGGATGGAGTGTGTGTGGGGCGGGGGGATGGAGTGTGTGTGGGGCGGGGGGATGGAGTGTGTGTGGGGCGGGGGAGGGATGGAGTGTGTGTGGGGCGGGGGAGGGATGGAGTGTCGGGCGAGGGAGGGATGGAGTGTCGGGCGAGGGAGGGATGGAGTGTCGGGCGGGGGAGGGATGGAGTGTCGGGCGGGGGAGGGATGGAGAGTGTCGGGCGGGGGAGGGATGGAGAGTGTCGGGCGGGGGAGGGATGGAGTGTCGGGCGGGGGAGGGATGGAGTGTCGGGCGGGGGAGGGATGGAGTGTCGGGCGGGGGAGGGATGGAGTGTCGGGCGGGGGAGGGATGGAGTGTGGGGAGGGATGGAGTGTGGGGAGGGATGGAGTGTGGGGAGCAGGGCCGGACTGAGACCAGCAAACAGCCCTGGCAGGTTGCTTCTCCACCGGCCCAGGTAACGGGAGGGGAGGGGGTTGTTACCGGCAAAGCACTGCTACCGCTTTTCTTACAGAGGGCCGATTTTGCAGCGCTGCTAAAAAACCGGCACTCTGTATGAAAAGCGGCCCCCTGCGGCCACAAAACCGGCCCCCACCCCTCCAGCCCACCGGGGAAATGCCCGGTGCCCGCAAATACCAGTCCGGCCCTGGTGGGGAGGGATGGAGTGTGGGGAGGGATGGAGTGTGGGGAGGGATGGAGTGTGGGGAGGGATGGAGTGTGGGGAGGGATGGAGTGTGGGGAGGGATGGAGTGTGGGGAGGGATGGAGTGTGGGGAGGGATGGAGTGTGGGGAGGGATGGAGTGTGGGGAGGGATGGAGTGTGGGGAGGGATGGAGTGTGGGGAGGGATGGAGTGTGGGGAGGGATGGAGTGTGGGGAGGGATGGAGTGTGGGGAGGGATGGAGTGTGGGGAGGGATGGAGTGTGGGGAGGGATGGAGTGTGGGGAGGGATGGAGTGTGGGGAGGGATGGAGTGTGGGGAGGGATGGAGTGTGGGGAGGGATGGATGGAGTGTGGGGAGGGATGGATGGAGTGTGGGGCGGGGGAAGGGATGGAGTGTGGGGCGGGGGAAGGGATGGAGTGTGGGGCGGGGGAAGGGATGGAGTGTGGGGGGGGGTGGATGGAGTGTGGGGGGGGGTGGATGGAGTGTGGGGGGGGGTGGATGGAGTGTGGGGGGGGGTGGATGGAGTGTGGGGGGGGGTGGATGGAGTGTGGGGGGGGTGGATGGAGTGTGGGGGGATGGTGGATGGAGTGTGGGGGGATGGTGGATGGAGTGTGGGGGGATGGTGGATGGAGTGTGGGGGGATGGTGGATGGAGTGTGGGGGGATGGTGGATGGAGTGTGGGGGGATGGTGGATGGAGTGTGGGGGGATGGTGGATGGAGTGTGGGGGGATGGTGTGCTGGAGTGTGGGGGGATGGTGTGCTGGAGTGCGGGGGATGGAGTGCTGGAGTGCGGGGGATGGAGTGATGGAGTGCGGGGGATGGAGTGCGGGGGATGGAGGGATGGAGTGCGGGGGATGGAGGGATGGGGTGTTTTTAGGTGAATACACGCACACGTTCATAAGTAATTGATGCGTTTAATTTTTTTTTTTACCTAAAATAAAGTGACACATCAATAGACAGTTTGCTCTAAGATGATACCCACAGGTAAGTGCCTACTAGAAAATGTTAACAAAATTAGATGTTATTATCCGAGTAGAGCCCTGTTTTCAGTTTATCATTGGTGTTTAAGACTAATTCCAAGTCCTTTAGTGGCAGATTTTATTCATTTATTTTTTACTTCCGTTATCACTTGCAGAGTTTTTGCCCTGCTGAACGTACTGACCTCGTCGACACTAAACTTTAGAATAGTGACTGCATTTGTCTCAAGACTAGTTTTGTTGTTGCTGGGTATTTCTTAATGGATATGTTTTGCCTTCTTAAAACCACCACATCGTGCGGCGCAGCAGGCTGACTTTTTCTCCGAATCTTGATTTCTTTGCCTTGCTTGGAAGCCGGTTGAATTTAATGAGGCTTCTCCAGTTCGCGTTGTGCGATATTAAGTGGAGAACCGAACGCTTTCCCCATTTGGAGGCGACTGTTTTTGTATGCAGATGTGTCTACTGTGTAGAAATAAGACAACAGAACTACGCGATGCACGCCTTAGCAAATGCCACAGAGGTCTGAATATGAAATCAGACTAATAGCTCGCTTAGTTGCTTGACATTCAAAACTCTTCATAATGGGCTTTTCCACAACCTTCTGTGGGATGGTTTCTAGGGCACAATGCATGTTTACTTGCACAACCTGTGAATGAATGTTACATTATCAGCATGTGTGCAGCCCCGTCTAGCATTGTTATGGACGGTCGCGTTTTCTCAATCCGGTTGCCCTTGTTTTTTACAGTTCTTTGATTCCCATCCTTCGGCTGTGCATGGCTGTTTGCTGCTTCGGGATCAGCAAAAATCGGTTAAGTGTCTCGTTCAGCAGTGTCTCACGTTGACGTGCCTCCGATCCCCAGCCTTGCAGCTTGAATACTGACCGGCTCAAGCAGCACCGTGTGTGGTGGCATCAGAAGGCGCTGCCAACAGATGGACGGCGCCAGCGCTGTGTGTTCCAGCTGCTCCCCTCTCGTGCAGGCAGATTAGTGTACTTGCAGGGCAAAACGCATGGCTCTGCAGTTACAAATTTGCTTTCTGTCTTTATATCATAAAAATATGAAAACATGGTACAGCGGCGTGGGTGCCATGTGCCTAACAGGAAGGAAACTGGCCCCCATGTGCCTTGTTTCGGTAGCGAAATACAGCCATTTTTATTACGTCTTTATTTACAGTGTCAAATAAATAACATAATAAAGCGTGAATCACAGCTCTGCACAGGTTCGATACTCATCATAATTTTTCACAGACATTTTATTTTACAGTCTTGTTTTAACTATTCGGTCTCCAAGATATACAATCCAAAGGGCATGCCCATCGCAGGTCCTTTGTTGTCCAAAACATACACAAGTGTACAAGACCGGTTTCATGGTTATCATGCCTCATCAGTCCGTTATGGTTTGGTTCTCTGGTAGCACTTGTGCATGCGACCCATGTCTAGGTATATCCATCCCACTTAGGGTGTTGCGATAAAGCACACAAAAACGTGATGGATGGAATGCTTGTATTAATCTCCCCATTGGCAATTACTCTGGCCACATTCCAGTCCATTGTTAGTTTACGAAGCTTTTAGGGGCGGGGGAGCGGATCCCTTTGAAGCACAGCCTCGCGGCCGTGAAAGAAGTGTGAAACAGCAGGGATTAATTAGATGTAATTAGCGCGCGCTGGGGTGACTGCCTGAGGCCGCGTTGCCTGATGCAAGGCGGCTGGGAAGCAAATGGCAAGCTCGTGCATGAGCACATGCACTCTTGGTAATCCGCCCAATGGTTTGACGGCTTATTTTGGCTACTATACTCTCGTCCTATTATCCCTTGCGGGATTAATAGGACGAGCCCTAAAAAGGGCTGAGCGCTGGGTCTGTGGCTCTCACCTTCTTTTGTGGTGCATCTGTTTCTGATGTAGTAACTTTATAGAGGGGGCAAGCGTACATGAGACACACTATTTCCAATATGGGGAAAGACTAACAACACAAACTTGCACCACAAAGCAAAATAGATACTCCACCAGATTCTCCACCGAGGGGTATAATAGCAAGATTCTTTAATTAGAAAGACAAAAATGTCACATTTAACCAACAATAAAAGGCTTGCAGACCCTCACTTAAAAGCCTGCACCATGCTGTATATTCCCAGATAGTACAGAGATTAAAGGAATGTTTTGAAAACAATGGACTGGAAATGTACAGTTTCCAGCCAGGTTATGAGTCACTGGGAGGAAAAAGAAGCAATCACACTTGTTTGCAACATCCGACAGTATGGGAGTGGATGGAGATGGCCACCAGAGCCCAGACATCAGCTGGACATTGTTCAGCAGACATCAGGATGGTGCGGGCAGCTGTCCACCTTACATGAGTGACCCCTGGGTCAGAACTCGGGAGACAACACCAGGATCATCATTCAAGAAGATGGCATGCAGGAGCTGAAGGCTCACCTACTGCACATCAACTATAATTGCCAGAAAGAGGCACATCACCAAAGCAAAGTTTCTGAAATATTGAGTGCTGGGAGGGGAGAAAGAGGGGGCGGAGGACTGTAGCAAATTTCCTGGACAAATTGGTGGGCCAGAGGATGGTTATCACCCACACGTTGATTTTGGATGAGAGCTTAAAACATCCGGACACAAAAAGCAGATCCCCTGTCCATGGTTGACCTTACATTTAAGGGAAGTGAACAGTAAGTGATTGCAATTTATTGCTAATCCACATATGGAAGCTAGTCTGATATATTGCCTAGCCTGTGCGAGATCCAGGAGACTTGGCACCTTCGGCGACAACCCCCCCATGCATATTTTGTACTAGATTGACTAACTTAGAAGCTAAGTTGAGTAATATTGTGCATCGTGCGGTACGATGCCTTTGGTGGTGGAATTATGTATTAGAGGCATATGAGCTGTAGATCATATGCTTTTGCATAGATCACCATCTAGTGTTGGGTTTGGATGTTTGCACTTTGCTTTTCTTCAAAGAAGTCTTTCCAGTCACTAGGTAGGGGACTCCTCCTTTCGGCGATAGTGCGCATGGGCATCAACTCCATTGTAGATTGTTTTTTTTTTTCCACCATCGGGTTCGGATGTGAATTGTTGCGCTCCGGTTTGCACCGTTTCTTCGGGCCCCCTTCGACGTGCAATACTTTACCCTTGACGGTATTGTTATTGATCGCGTTTCCCATGCTCAGTGTATCGTTTGCTCTAGAAAACCTTTGATTTTAACACACACTACACAGACTACACACTGCGCAAGTTGCAGATTGTCCAAAACTTCGCGGCTCGCACACTGCTCCAGTTGCCACGCAGACTGTCAGCCAAACCTGGGCTGAGTAGCCTGCATTGGCTCCCGGTCCGGCAAAGAATTGCCTTTAAGGCAATGTGCATATCCCATCAAGCCTTTTGGCACAAAGGACCGGCAATTAGCCGCCAACTAATCACCCATTACCACCCTAGAAAACACCTTCGCTCTAGCGAGGCCTTCTTAGCCAGAGTTCCCAGAATCAAGAGAACGAGAGCCGCCAAACTGTGGAACTTCCTTCCCCTCCAACTTAGGTCCAACCCTGATCTGCCCTCCTTCTGCAAGCAATTAAAGACCTTTCTTTTTAACGCTCATAACTAATCCCCTAGCTGATCGCCCCGACAAGTGGCTCCACTCTCTAGTCAGCGCTTGGACGCCTCAGGGCAGCAATCGCGCTCTATAAGTCTGTTTCATTTCATTTCATTCGTGAAAGGCCGTTGGGCCTACCCGCCCGGGATCGGTAGCAGCTGATGGAATGGACTCCATTCAAGTTATCGTGAGTAAAGAGACTTTGTTCCCCTACCATCTCCTTTATAAGAAAACGGCTCCGGTCCCTCCTCTGCTTTCTGGCCAAAGTCGGCACCGAGAAAAGGTTTCGAGCACCCCGCCTCCGGGCTCGGCGCCGAAACATAAACATTTGGGCTCTACCCGTCCTCACACCGGTGCCAACCCGAAACCTTCGGCGTTAAAAACGAAACACTTTCTGGTTTCCGTGCCACTGTTGCATAAACTGAAATCTTCTGAGCCAAAACATTCAGTGCTAAAACCGGCATCTAAAGAAAGTACGGCAAATAAAGATCCTCGGATCGAAAATTTACTGGATCCGAAACAGAAGGAAATTGTGATTCATCCCCAAACTGGTCATATTCACGCCACACTTCCTGAAAAGAGGAAAATGAAAAGAGGAAAATGGGCTTACCAAATTCCTTTAAAGAAGAAAAATTTGGCCACTAACCCTTCTCCTCGTTATATTGTACCTTCTTTACCTATTCATGAAGAATTGCCTTTTACACCTACACATTTCCCTACACCTACACCAACATCACCTGACCCACAGAATACAGGGGATGGGGATATAGATTACTGTGTACCACAGGAGGCAATACAGGACCCCAAACCATGGGATAATTACAATGTCCCTCAAGATAATGACCCATCCAGGCTTTTAAACCAGGTACATTGGGTACATTGAGCTCCTTAATAAGTGGAGTAGAGCTTTATAAGGAGAGTTTTGAAGAGGATTTTTTGATAGAGACACAGAGTTCATCTCAAAGGGATACACAAACATTACCAATGCTAAAGGCAATGCTCAAACCCACTGAAGATATCTTTAAAGACCCTGTAAGAGCTAGGATCATCACTCCCCGGGTAGAGAAAAAATATGAAGCTGCACCTAATGACCCGGTGTATATCAAAGGTCGGTTACCCTTAGACTCTCTGGTCGTTTCCAATGCTCGTAAGAGAGCTAACTCCCAAACAGGAGATTCCCCGCCTGATAAGGAATGCAAATTGTTAGATGCTTCGGGAAAAAGGATAGCCTCACAAGCAGCTAATAATCTGCGCATTGCCAATGCCCAATCATTGTGGGCAAGGTATGATAGAGCTCATTATGACAAAGTTGAAAAGCTCATTGAATTCCTTCCGATGAGCATAAGACTAAAGCCAGTGACCTTATTCAAAAAGGCAAACTAATACTTCTATCAGGTGTGCGTTAGATCAGGCAGCAGCACAGGAGTAAACACTAGTGTATTACTTCGTAGATATGCTTGGTTAAGGATTTCAGGATTCAAGCCTGAAGTACAAGCCTCTATTCTTTATCAACCTTTTGATAAAGGACATCTTTTTGGCCCAGCTGTAGATTTATCACTAGAAAATATGAAAAAAGATACCAAAGTTGCTAAATCCATGGGAGCATTGCAATAACTTTCTAACAGGGGTTCCTTTTGTCGCTTATTCTATAGGGGCAGCTCTAAAACTGTATCTACAAAGAATCCCTCCTCCTCCAAGGGCAACAATCAATCTCCCTCTTCAAGAGTTTATTTTAGAGGAAGATATAGAGGAAACCACGGCAAGGGAAGGGGCAGAGGCAATTTAACACGAACCTCCCCTGCAAACAACAAGTATTGACTTATTTCCCATACCCCCCATCATTCCACTCCTGTCAGGGGACGCCTTTCACAGTTTCTACCCATTTGGAATACGTTTAGATCAGACAAATGGGTTCTATAAATTATCTAATCTGGTTATTGCCTGAAGCGGAAATATTCAAAACCTAATGTCTCAGTTCCAGCCTCGACACTCCCTACCAGCTCGAGTGTTCAAGCAATTACTGGGGTCTTGCATTTTCATAGTTCCCTACGCAAGACTTCAGATGCATCCCCTACAGAAATGCTTAGTACGTCAGTGGAACCAGGCTTAAGGGCAATTATCTGATCTAGTGTCTGTAGACGGTCGCACCCATCGCTCTCTGCAGTTGTGGAACACACAACCTTTAAGAAGGGCGCCCCTGCAGCGATCCGATTCCACGGATGATACTAACAGCAGACTTCTCACTGACAGGTTGGGGAGTGCATCTCCAAACCCACAAAATCCAAGGCATGTGGGGCTCCCAACAAAAACAGCTTCATATAAATCATCAAAAACTACCAGTGATTTTTCTGGCGTTGTAAGCATTTCAAATTCAACTAGTTCGCAAGATTGTACTAATTCGTACAGACAACATGACAGCCATGTACTACATTCACAAACAGGGGGGACACATTCCCTCCAACTGTCCCACCTAGCACAGGACATCTGGAGATGGGCCGTTTTCCACAAAATCTATCTCCTAGCAGAATACCTCCCAGGAGTGCACAATCAGGTGGCAGATCTACTAAGTCGTCAGACACAGTAAATCAACGACTTGGAACTGCATCCTCAAGTTCTCCTCCCATTCATTCAGATGTGGGACTTCCCAGACATAGACCTGTTCGCCACGCATCTAAGCGCAAAATGCCCAAACATTGCTTCCAGGTATCAACACCCATTGTCCAAAGGCAATTCATTATGAATCAACTGGCCAGGGATATTTGCTTATACTTTTCCGCCTCTACCACTCATTCCAATAGTGGGTCAGAAACTCAAACAAGCGTCCTTGACACTTATCCTAGTTGCTCCCACATGGGCGCGTCAACCATGGTTCACATCCCTATTGACCCTCTCTGTAGTTCCTCATCGAAACTACGTCTTACACCCAATCTCCTCGCACAGAGCCATGGAGACATAACACACCCAGACCCCCAGTCAGCTCAGTCTGGCACCTGAAGTCCTAGAGTTTGCCTATCTTAATTTACCTCCAGACTGCACAAATAATATCAAAGAGGCTAGTTGTCCTACCACAAGAGCCTGCTATGCAGCAAAGTGGAAGCGGTTTGTGATTTACTGTAATAACAACCACAGGAACCCGCTTGATGCTTCCGTACAAAACATTATATGCTATTTGTTACATCTACAACGTTCCACTTTAGCATACACGTCCATACGTTTACAACTAGCTGCTATAGCTGCGTATCTCTAAAATAGACAGCATCTCTCTCTTTTTAGAGTACCTGTCATTAGGGCGTTTATGGAGGGACTCAGAGTCATTCCCCCTAGACGTCCACCTGCTCCAGTGTGGAATCTCAACATTGTTCTTACCAGACTAAAGGGTCCACCCTTTGAGCCATTGCACACATGTGAACTACAATTTCTCACATAGAAAGTTGCTTTCTAAGTGGCTGTTACATCACTCAGGAGAGTGAGTGAACTTCAGGCATTAACTATAGAAGAACCTTTTTTACAAATGAATCCAAACAAAGTGGTTCTTCGGACCAATCCTAAATTCCTTCCTAAAGTCATTTCTGCTTTTCATATCAAATCAATCTGTTGAGTTGGCTGTGTTCTTCCCTCAACCAGATTCAGTAGCAGAACGTGCACTACACACATTAGATGTCAAAAGAGCATTGCTTTATTACATTGAAAGGACAAAACCTTTCCGTAACACAAATCACTGTTTGTCGCCTTTGCTCCATCACACGAGGGCAATCCCATATCAAAATCGGGTATTGCAAGGTGGATAGTCAAGTGCATTCAAATATGCTATGCGCAGGCTAAAATAATGCTACCAGTTCCACCTAGAGCACATTCTACACACAAACTGGGGGTTTCTGTGGCATTTCTAGGAAATATACCCATAGATGATATATGCAAAGTTGCAACTTGGTCTACACCTCACACATTCACAAAACATTATTCTGTGGATGTATTAGCTGCACAGCAAGCTAGAGTAGGCCAAGCAGTTTTACGTACACTATTTGACTACTGCAACAGCTACAGGTTAGCCACCGCTTTGAGAGATAACTGCTATGTAGTCTATGCAAAAGCATATGATCTACAGCTCATATGCCTCGAACGAAAAATGCTACTTACCCAGTATGCATCTTTTCTTGGCATATAGAGCTGTAGAATCCTTTGCGCCCACCTGCCTCCCCGGGTACCTATACCTGTTGCAGTAACATCTTACTTAGATATATGCCTTCATGGACATCTCCCTCTTACTACGCTTACTAACTCCATTATCACCCTCTGCGGGGGAAACAATGTAACATTGGATTTGATGCCCATGCGCACTGTCGCCGAAAGGAGGAGTAACCTACCTTGTGATTGGAAAGACTTCTTCGAAGAAAAACAAAGTGCAAACATCCGGACCCAACACTAGATGGCGATCTATACAAAAGCATATAATTCTACAGCTGTATATGCCAAGAACAGATGCATACTTGGTAAGTAGCATTTTCCTATTGGGGGTAGGGGATTTATTTTTCAAAATGTCACAAAAAGGTAGTGCTTGATAGGTGGTAATAGGTGGGGTGAGGAGGGAGTGGTAGAGCTGAAATCATAAAAAGGGGGGTTCCTAACAGTTTACTAAAACGGGCCAAAGAGTGGCATGCCTAGAGGGTATGCATTCTATAACTTATTAAAATACTTGCAAGGAGCTCCCATAGTTGGATATATCAATGGGGATATAAATCCAGTAAATGATTGCATCAGCTGTGCCAGCATGCGCTACAGCCGTTTCATATCCCAAAGATTTGTGATCCCAGCGGTGGTATTCTCACTGATCCCTCTGTGATTGCGAATAGTTTCGCCGAATATTACACTGCACTTTTCACCAAAAGCGATACGCTGCCAGAGGCCCTAGTACAGAAATTTCTGGATGACCTACCACCCGAAGGCCCTATCAGACACAGCCATGTCGCTGCTTAATACTCCTTACAGTCGAAGAGTGGGCAGCTGACCTATGCCCAGGTAGAATCCCTAGAGGAGGATTTCCTTTTTGAAACCCTTAGTAGTTCCCAAAGATCTACACACACACTCGCACTCCACATGCTCAAAGGTATGATAAGACATGTGGATGACATATTTAAGGATCCTGTTTGTGCACGTATTCTCACCCCCAGGATAAATACAAAATATAAACCTGCACCATCAGACCCAGTTTTCATCCAGGGCCAGTTACCGCTAGACTCTTTGGTGGTTTCTAATGCCCGTAAACTGGCCAATTCTCAGGCGTCAGGAGATGTTCCACCTCAGGACAAAGAGTCTAAGTTGATAGATGCCTCTGGAAAGAGAGTAGCCTCCCAAGCTGCAAATTACTGGTGCGTTGCTAATACCCAAGCCCTTTTAGCCAAGTACGATAAGGCGCATTGGGACAAAATGGGGGAACTGCTTCAATTATTGACTGATGAGTAGACGTCCAAAGCCTAAGACCTAGTGCAAGTGGGAAAACTCATATCGAATTTTTCCATTGGGTGTGCGTAAGGATCCTGTTCGTGCCCGTATTCTCACTCCCAGGATAGACAAAAAATATAAAGCTGCACCATCAGACCCAGTTTTCTACAACAGGGAGACTTTGTTTTCTCAAGACTTAAAGGATGCGTTTTTAATTCTCGCCTGTCAATGCGTTTGCGCATTGCCTGGGAGAGATCTAGAGGGGCACCAGAAAATCCTACCAAGAGGTCTTTGGAATGCGGATTATGGCCAGTGCATGTGCGGCGGGCGCGCGCTCGCCATTTGCTCCCCACCCCCGCCCCCCCATCAAACTTGAAAGGAAGCCGCTCGCACACCACCATTTGTCTGAGCCTCTGCATCAGACTTCAAAGGCTGCCGCTCCCCCGCCTTACTTGCAGTCAGATTAGGTAGCGCCGATATTGGTGCCTAGTGATGCTTCCTATGGGAGGCCTCCTCATGTAGCAGCTACCGAGAGGAGGCTCTTCAGAGCTGCAACACCCAAAACTACGAGATTTCCAAACTAGAGGAACCGTGGATCACTATAGTAACAGGTATGTTTTACCACCCTGAATGAGCGGCAAGAGGACTGCTTTGAATCGGGGGTGAGATGATCAAATCCTCGCAATCAGTGTTACGCCCTTGTTGCTGAGCCACATCAGTGGGCTTTAAAAATTTTCTTGAGTGCCTACAGGTAAAATAGTTTAGAACATAGCATAGCATAACAAAACATAGCATAGCATAACAAAACACAACGAAACAGCATAGCAAAACATAGCATAGCAAAGCACAGCATAACAAAACATAACATAATACATAGTATAGCACAACAAAACATAGCATAACAAAACATAGCATAACAAAGCATAGCATAACAAAACACAACAAAACATAGCATAACAAAATATAGCATAGCATAACAAAACATAGCATAGCAAAACACAACAAAACATACCATAACAAAACACAAAAAAACACAGCATAGCATAACAGAACACAGCAAAGCATAACAAAACAGAACAGAAGAACACAGCATAACAAAACATAGCACAGCATAACAAAGCACAACAATGCATAACATAACATAACAAAACAAAGCATAGCATATCAAAACACAATAAAACATAGCATAGCAAAACACAACAAAACGTAGCATAACAAAATACAAGCATAGCATAACGAAACATAGCATAGCAAAGCATAGTAAAACAAAACATATAGCATAGCAAAACTTAGTATAGCATAGTATAACAAAAAATAGCATAGCATAACTAAACATAGCATAACAAAGTATAGCATAATGTAGAATAAGAAAGCATAGCATAATAAAACACAACAAAACAGCATAACAAAACATAGTATAGCATAGCATAGCAAAACACAACAAAACATATCAAAGCATAACAAAACATCGCATATAATAACAAAACATAGCTTAACAGAACAAAACAGATCATAAGAAAGCATAGCAAAATAAAACACAAAACAGCATAGCATTACAAAACATGTCATATCGAAACACAACAAAACAGCATAGCATAACAAAACACAACAAAACCTAGCATAGCATAACAAACAAAGCATATGATAGCAAAACATAGCATAGCATAACAAACAAAGCATAGGATCGCAAAACAAAACAGCATAACAAAGCATAGCATAACAAAACATAGCAAAACTACACAAAACCTAGCATAGCATAACAAAACATAGCAAAACAAAACCTATCATAGCAAAGCATAGCATGCCATACACAACAAAAAATAGCATAGCATAACAAAACACAACAAAACATAGCATAACAAAGCATAGCATAGCATAACAAAACAAAGCATAGCAAAACAAAACATATAGCATAGCAAAACATAGCATAGCATAACAAAACATAGCATAAGAAAGCATAACAAAACAAAACATAGCATAACATTACCACAGCATCACTGAATGCCACAGCATCACTCATTCGCCACAACAGCATCAATCAGCGCCTCCACAGCATCAATCTGTGCAACCATTCAACAACAACTGGTTCAAATATGTTCTCTCAATGTTTCAAGCTTTATTACAAATGTCACAAAAAGATGTTAATATTTCACTTCTGTTCTTGGATTTTCGTCACAATAAAATACACTGAACATAATCTTCACGAACGTTATTTACAAAAGTTTAAGCTATTGCCATTATAAATTACAATCACTTTTATTTAAGTATTAGTTATTCAAAAAAAATGTAAAGCCATTGTTTTTTGTAATATCAATACATGTAAGTCAAGTAAATACAACACATATTGCATTACAAATGCTATAGGTGTCACATTTGTGAAACTTTTAACTATTGGCATTTTAAATGACAAAGCTATTAATTTCGCTATTTTCAAAACCAACACATAAATAAAATATTTGTCATTTACAATACCAATAGCTCAAACTTTCCTAATGCGAGACCTATTGCGTTGCAA
The DNA here is from genome assembly GCF_964263255.1 of Lissotriton vulgaris. Lineage (NCBI taxonomy): Eukaryota > Metazoa > Chordata > Amphibia > Caudata > Salamandridae > Lissotriton > Lissotriton vulgaris. The sequence continues at coordinate 472,998,824 of NC_141689.1, forward strand.
ATACTTGTTCCACATTCTGATACATCTTCAACCATCCAATGCTCAAAACTATATAGGAGCCACTTTAGATACTCAAAGAGCTATGGCTTTCCCCCATGCAGCCAGAATTTGCAATATTCAGCCTCTAATTCTTCAGTTACAGCTCACTACTAGCTCGAGTGTATATGCAGTTGCTGGGAATGATGGCCTCTTGCATGATGATTGTTCCCCATGCCAGGCTTCACATGCATCTCCTTCAAGAATGCTTAGCAAGTCAGTGGAACCAGTTGCAGGGTCCTTAACCAATCTAGTGTTGGTAAACGGCCGTACTCCTTGACCGTGCTTGAAACAGCTAGTTATACCTCAAAGTTTACATAAATAACTTCTCACGGTACATTGACATAACTTGTCACGCATAACAACACTTGGAATCACGCCGGTTTCAGTATGCAGGGCCACTGTTTTGAACATCTCCCCAGTCGTTTATTTGTGCAACTCTGTTCAGTAATATGAGGTACTCTGGCACTAGGTTTTAATGAAGTTGGGCATGTTATTTGACCACTCGCGACTTAAGCGAGTGTACTGTTCCAGGCTGGATAAGGTGGAATTGGGTCGTTGTGTACTCATTATTTGATCATGTAATATTGACTTTCACCACCCTTTGCGCTAGTTATGCATGTGTATCGTTTTCGATTTAGATCAGTAATGTGCAGTTAGTAATTGTAATTGTAATTGTAACGGTATTTATAGAGCGCGATTGCTGCCCGCGGTCGTCCAAGCGCTGAGCTGACCAGAAGTGACGGAGGAGGTGCTATGGTACAGTGGGTTTGTCAAACAACCATGTTTTTAAGTTTTTGCGGAATGAAAGAAGGTTTGAGTTGGACCGGAGTGAGAGGGGGAGGTCGTTCCAGAGCCTCGCGGTGTTCAGCGAGAACATTCTTCCCCCTGCTCTGGCTCGCTTGACTCTGGGAATGACGGCAAGGAAGGCCTCTTTTGATCGTAGGTTCCTGTTGGGATGATAGGGGGTGACGAGATTCCTGTTGATCGCTGGGCTTGTGTTCCAGAAAGTGCGGTGCGCCAGGCACAATGCTTTGAAGGCTATCCTCTGCCTCACCGGCAACCAGTGGAGAATTTTTAGAGCAGGTTTAGCAGACTGAGTGCGCGGGATTTCTAGCAGGGAACGAGCTGCACAGTTTTGGACAATCTGTAGTTTCCGAAGTGTGAACTCGGGTGCCCCCATGTATAGGGCATTATTCGAGTCCAGGCGAGACTGGATTAGCCCTTGGACCGCAATCTTTTTGGCTTCTAGCGGCAGCAGCGGAAGAACCTTCCTCAAGGTTCTTAGAAGGCCGAAGCATGTGGCTGATAGTTTTGCGGCCTGGGTGGAGAAGTTCAGTTTGTTATCCAACCACACTCCCAGGCTCTTCACGCTTTCCTTTGGGGTGGGGGGGGGGACCCAGTGCATTGGGCCACAGGGCGGTGAATGGGACTGGAGAGGGTGGGCCTAAGAGCATGAGCTCCGTCTTATCCCCATTTAATTTAAGGGAGGAGTTGGTCATCCAGCCCTTTATGTCCTCTAGGCAGTGAAGCAGATCGGCTGGGGAGCATTTGCTGTTCTCGGTGGCCACTAAGATGGCGCCCAAAATTTCTCTGCGGTCGGATTCGCAGCATGTTCTCGCGACAAGTTGTTTATAAAGCAGGATGTCAGTCATACAAGTGACCAGCTGTTATGGAGGAAATTTCGGGCATCCGCGTTTGAAGTTTTAGGTAAGACCCACACGGTACAATGAGCGAATGTGGCAACTTAAATGATTTTAAACTATTAAGTGTGTTGATACTCGTCTCACCATATTTGACAGAGAACGAAAGTTCTTTGAACGGCAATCGCACAGAGTAGAGTACGGCAACAGCAATTTCATTGAGGTATTTAAATGTTTGATGAACGTGATTTTTCCCTTTTTCCATCTTGTCTAGTGAGTCTGACATTGACCTCTTTATCCATAAACTAGTGTCACTCTGTCTCGCTGTCTGAAGTTTGAAAATTCATAATATCTATGGCAACTAGAAGATACTTTTAGTGAGTTAACGTTATTAAGGTGATGGGTGCTTTCCCAACGTTTTCAACTTCTATTCATGCACTAGTCTACTCTGGTATTGAGCACGGATTACAGTGTTGAATTCCCACTACAAGACTGCATGCATATACCGGGATTCTAACGCATTTGGACTATAAAGGAACACATTTACCACATATGCTTTTAAGAGAGACCATTTAAAAATCACAGAAGTATGTGAACAGTTTTATAAGGAGCAGCGATTGTTATATTCACCGTTTGTTGCGCGCTAGCCACGTTGCACTATCTATTGCATCTGTTATGTATATATTTAGTCAATAATTTGTTTTCACAGGTTATGCCCCTGATGAAGGGACCACCATCCCGAAATGCATTGGGCTCATATTAACCTTTTGTTGATACTTGTATGGAATGAGAAATTGTGCATGTATTGTGTATAAAATAGTTTTTTCTTGTCAAAGCAATAAAGAATTAATTGTGTGATGTAATATATACACACATTTACATATGAACGGAAACATGAGTAAACAAGATTACATTTTTTGTGAAAAACAGATAAACTGCAGTCAAACGTATTGATTATAATCAGAGGCTTTTTTTTTTTATATAATCAATTTTATTGAACATTTTTTCCACAATATACAAATTCATTGGTTGCAGTTCATTCGTTACCATAAAAAAACATGACCTTACACACAGGTGACAAAAGAAAAAAACAAAAAAAGGGAGGTCGGGGGGGGGGGGGGGGGGGGGGTATGCAGGGCGGTCCTTTAGGGATTAGCCCGGCAGTCCATACGGTAGATACAGTTACACAGAGGAAAACATAGAGGAAGACTATCAAGGTGGAAGCATATTGAACCATTTGTCCCACACTTTATTAAATAGGTCGGGGCAACCCCGAGCTTTGAATAGGGCCTTCTCCTGGATCCTACACCAATCCACCCTTCTCCTCCAGCCCTTTACAGAGGGCGCCTTAGCCTGGGACCAGCGTGCCGCTATATCCCTCTTGGCGACCGCCACGGCTGTCCCCAGCAAGCGCTTGTCCGCCCTAGAACCATCCAGACCATCAAACACCCACAGCAGCATGAGCTGCGGATCATGGGGAACCTCCCATCCCAGGGCCCGCGTGAGCTCTCGCTCTACCCCCCTCCACCTCACCCCCCCACCCTCACCCCCAAAAGGGCGCCAGCACTGGACAACACCATACCATGTGATAAAAATCGGCTGGGGCATAAGCACTGCGTGTTCACGCCGGGGAGGATCTCAACTGGGCCTGGAATAGACGTGTCGGGTGAGATATGCCTCATGGAGGTAATAAAGTTGGACTAGGCGCAACTGGGAGGATGTGGTACGAGGTTTGGGCGCCGTAAGGGCATCCCTCCATTCCGCCTCGTCCAGGGGGGCCAGCCATCCCTCCCACCGAGCCCTGAGTCGATCTAGGGAAGCGGGACCATTGTTCATCAGGAACCGGTAGATACGGGACACCCCCTCTCCCCAGATTCCCCATCATTACTTGAGCTTCCAGCAGGCTGAACTCTGGAAGGGAGGTCGGTGGCGAGACATATGTATGAAGCGCATGTCTAAGTTGTAGGTATTTATAGTGTTGGGAGTGCGGAAGGGCAGGGCACTGTTGTAAATCCGCAACGGAGCAAATGTGGTCCCCCACCCAGACATCCCCGAGCACTGAAACACCAATAAGTTCCCAGCACCGGAAGCCCTGCAGGGACGAAACCTCCTGCATCCTGGACCCGTGCCAAAGTGGCGTCTGTCGAGTCAGTTTCCGATCCCACCGCACGTGGCGGAGAGCCGTACGCCAGGCCAGGAACACCGTCTTGGTAACCGAGGGTAGGGCCTGTGGCACCAGGCTACCATACAGAAACGCCTGGATCCTCAGAAAGTCCGTGCTGAGTTCTACGCGGTATGCAGGGTCGGACCAGCCGCCCGCATACCAATCATGAATGACAATAAGTTTCTGTGGCCAGGTAGTAGAGGGGGAGATTGGTGACCCCCATACCTCCATCAAAGGGGGGAGTACGGCAGTGCGTCAGAGATAAACGTGATCTCGCCCCTCCCCAGAGGAACCGGGTGAGGACGCAGTCCAGCTCTCGGAACCAACTTCCCGGGAGGTGAATAGTAGTGTTTTGCAATATAAAAAGAAAACGGGGAGAATCGTCATTTTGAAGAGGGCACTCCTGCCCAGGGGGTTAAGGGGAAGGTTCTGCCACCTTTTAAGATCCGCCTTCATCCGGACTACCAAAGGCTTAACGTTTAACGCCCATTCAAGTTCTGGCAGGAGAGTTATCCAAGATATTTGACCGAGTGCCTTCTAAGAAGAATGTCCGACTGCCAGTCAAAGCAGTCCCTGGAGGGATGCAGGGGGACCAAAGTTGACTTTGCCGGGTTCAGACGGAGTCAAGAAACCAGCTCAAAGGCGGCCAAAACCGTCAGACATCTGGGACCTTAGCTGTCGGGGTCCGCCAAGTAAAGCAGAACATCGTCCGCATATAGGGCTATCTTGTCCACCTGGCTCGAGTCCCAGGCCCATCCTCGATTAAGCGGATCTTGGCGAATAAGGGCCGCCAGGGGCTCCATCGCCAGCGCAAATAATAGTGGCAAGAGCGGACACCCCTGACGCGTACCCCGTCGGATCGGGAATATCTCATAGAGCTCCCAATTAATGAGCACTTGGGCTCTGGGATTGGTATATAAGACTCCGACCAGATGGCGGAACGAGGGACCGAAACCCAACCTGTCCAGCACATCTTGCGGATATCCCCAATTCACCGTGTCGAAGGCCTTCTCAAAGTCTAAGAAGAGCAGTGCCAGTGGACCAGAGCCAGGTGGAGCCGACGAATACAGTGATAAGTGCCTCTAGCAGGCATGAACCTGGATTAGTCGGGGTGCACAAGATCCTGCAAGGGGACCGAGTCTCTGGTCCAAGACCGTGGCGAAGATCTTGATCTCCGTATTAATCAGTGAGATCGGACGATACTCCGCCAAGCTCAGGGACGGCGGCTGTGTCTTCGGAATAACCACGATCGTGGCGACATCCGACTCGGGCGGGAAGGATCCCATCTCTGCCACATGGCGGAAAACAGCCACCCTGTGGGGGGCCAGAATATCCCGAAAAGCTGCATAGTATTCCGGAGGGTACCCATCAGAACCCGGCGTTTTACCGGGGTGTAAGAGCGAGACAGCGTCCTGGACTTCCTCCAGGGTGAAGGGGCAGTCCAGGGCCTTCGCAATCTGTGGAGAGAGACATGGCAGGCGGGTTTCAGTCCTGTCCAGCAAGTCGGCTAGCGAGGCCTCCGGGGAGCGGGCGGTGTATAGGGTCGCATAGTAAGCAGCAAAGGTTCGTGCGATGGCTGAGAACGTCACTTGAAGGGTCCCGGTGCTCGAACGGATCTCTGGAATGATACGGTTGACTTTGGAGTAAGACACAAGGTTGTGGAGGAGCTTGCCATTCTTATACCCCCATCCGTAAATACGGGCAACCGATGAACGCCAAAGCATCTTGGCAGATTCCAACGAGATCCGACGGATCTCCTCATGTACCACCGCTAGTTGTCGAGAGGAATCCCTGGACTGAGCTGCTTCAAGCTGTGCCGTCCGGGACTCCAGCTGCACAAGCTGGGCTGTCTGCTCCGAACGCTTCGCGTGGACCAGTCCCCTGGCCACCCCCCGGATTATGGCCTTGCCCGCCTTCCTCAGCGTCCCCGTCGAGGGAACTGAACCCTCGTTGGTGGCAAAAAAGGAACGCAGGTCCTGACCGACGGACTCCACCATCGCAGAATCCTGCAAGAACCAGGTGTTAAGCCGCCAAATCGCTCGGGGACCCGACGAAGGGAATCCAAGACGGAGGGAGAGGGGAGAGTGGTCTGAGATCCCACTGGGCAATATCGCGGCTCCAGAGACTAGCTGGCAGTCTGTGGCCGGCATCAGGAGGAGATAGATTCGAGAGTGAGTATGGTGGGCTGCCGATGTGTGGGTGTACTGCTCCCCACGGGGGTTCCAGACCCGCCAGACATCGCATAGACCAAGGGCCGAGGACCAACTGGAGAGGAGTTTCGCGGAGGTCACCCGGGCCCGGCACCGTCTTATCGCGATCAGGCTGCAGGACGGCATTAAAGCCCCCCCCGCCCCCCAACCACCACAAGGGAGGAAACCACTTGTGTGAGATGGCAAAGTCTTGAAGGCAGGAGTGGGGTGGGGTGGGGGGAATGTAAAGACACAGGGGGCTTAGGGGACGCCCCTCGATGGTTCCCGAGACGGCCACGTATCGGCCTTGTTCATCAGTCTTGCCTGTGACATGGGAAAGGGAAGACCCTTCCTAAGTAAAATAGCCATCCCTCGGGAACGGAGTGTAAAACCAGAGTGCCAGACCCTGTCAAACCTATAGCGAGCTAGAAAGTTGCATTGTGTACCCAGGAGGTGCGTCTCTTGGAGAAAGAGGATGTCCGGTGTGTGGCGGTGAGCAGCGCAGAGGACAATTGTGTCCTCAATGCGGTCTAAAAGGCCATGGACGTTCCATGATAGGATGTGGAGAGGCTTAATGAGGGTGCAAGTCATCAACTAAATGGTCCATGTGTCGTATCGGGTTCCCAAGGCCTACATGTTCCGAAGATAACCCACATACATTAGAAGAACTGTTGGCACGGAAACTGTAAAAGTCAAAGAACAAGTTTATTAGGACCCCATGGGGTGGTGGTACACTCATACAGCACCCTTCGGTAATGCAAGAGGTATCACACCGAACATCGGTGCGACCCCTTCTTTTATACAATTCTACAGGTAATAAAACGAACACGCGGCACAAAGTTACAGAACATTATGTACATATAATGGCATATTTTGGAATACTGCCAGCTTATTGGAGGGTTTCAAACCCACTGGTCAGTTTGTGGCACATTCCTGAGGAGTGACTGGTCAGTGTGAACTGCGCATGTGTGGGCTTGACCAATACTAAAAATAGCCTGTTGCTGGGCAGACTCGAGTGGTCAGTGGAACGGACAAAGGACTAAAGCGCACGCTGGCCACGAGGCCGCTCATGATCTAAGATGGCCGCCAACACATACAAAATGGCGTTTTTACGTATAGCTAATTTAAGCGGGAAACGTGTAGCAAAGCTAAGCGCTAACCCAGCCATCGTCAAAATACGACACATGGAGAAGCAGATGGCTACATGGGACCCTGCCCACCCGTAGGGGAGCTCCCACCCAAGCCCGTGCCCTGGAGCGGGGTCATGGAAGGTGATGGTCAGCTCTGCAAGCGTGGAAATCAAAGAAGGGGGGACCTGAACTGCTGAAGGGAGTCCCTGATGGTGGCCTGTGGGCGGCCAAAAATAACAAACTGATGGTAGATGTGGTCTACGTGTCAGCTGTGGATCAGTCTAATCAGAGGCTTTTAAGCCCTAATCCGCTGTGCTCACTCTAGTCCAAGTTATCCTGTGAACTTGGCCCCCTTTTTTTTTTTTTTATTTATATACCATACTAACAGTATTTTCAGCATGTTTTTTTCTTCTAATTGTGGCACAAGTTCTTTGTTTCAGGACACTATAGTTTGAATAAATATTCTAAATTCCATTGTCTCTTGTGGACGAGTATGAATGAGAGAGCAAAAGTGTGTGTCCTGTTACTGCGGTCCCTGAGAGGATCAAGAGTGTTGTGGCCTGGGGTGCCAATTTACTTTTTTCTCTGGTAAGGTTAGGAGGGCAAGTGAAGCACTATAGCTAGTCAGACTCTGGCTCATAGGTACTGAGGTGGTATGGTGACTCTATGTTCTATGATCCCAAGCATAGTTCTATTCCTGAGCAGAATCCCTGTAATACAAGAACAGCTACTTCAGCCTACCGTAGGATTAGGTATTATGACCAATTGAATAATTTCCCCCTCTACACCGTATCCTTATTGTTGTAATGTATTAGATTGGAGACTGTGCTGTGGCAATACAACTTCATCTCTTTTTGTGTTGCCACATGAAATTTATTGCCTGGTCTCAACCAAGTTGCATCCCGTTCAGGCACCAGACCTGAGGCATCCATCAAATGTTTTCTAGGAGTAATCCCAAAACTGAAGAAAGACAAAATGAGGCACACATTTGTAGTTTAATGGACACTTGAGGTAAAACGATGGCTCTCCATTCACTGACTGTAGCCCTGCAGTTTAACAAGACAAGCATGGCAAAGGGATTCGATAGAATGGACTCTTGTGGAAGAAACACATATCAGGAAAGTATCCAAGATTCTCCAGAGTCCTGACCTCTGTAAACTACATGGCTCAGATGAACAAGACAGTTTGGACCGAGTGGGGTAGGTGGATCTGTGTCAGGATGCAGCAGAGGAATCCTCGAAGTGTGTGCCACCCTTTGCCGTTACAGGGGTTACATATGGTAAAGTGTTTTGGGAACAATGGGTTTATCTAAAAGGATTTATCACCTCCTCCCCTACTTGATGTAATTGTGACTGAGTTTGTTCTACTTTAAATTTTGTTCAAATTCAAATTTCAAAGCTTTATTCGACATTTGTCATAAAAGCATCCTTCCTAACCCTATTACAATAAATACTACAGCTAAAAATACTTTCTAAAACACATATTAAACATTGACAGTCGAATGCTATACATGTTAAAAATACAAAAAAGTTTTTCCAATATTCATAAAAGTTATTTTTCTTTTAAAAAGACAATTCATACAACGGAATGATTAAATTATAGCAGCCATATTTCATGTTGTGATTATATTTGACATTAAAGTGCAAGTGCGGATTGCCCATGCCCAAGCGAGAAATTTAGCTACAGCAACTACAAATGGTGTGGAACAATCGGATTCTAGTATTCTGAGGGCTGTCGATTGACTACGGGTACCAATATTTGAGCACACTGGCTTTAGCCATTTGCGCCTAGGGCTGGCATACAATGGGCAACAGAACAACAAATGGGAAATGTGCTCTGTTTGACCCTTACAATAATAGCAATATTCATCCCACATTGGAGACCAGTGTTTTTTAAAAGCATTCACTGGTAATGTTCCTATACGAAATTGGAAATATAGTTTCCTGTCATGTGGTCGTTCAATTATATCCCAATATGTTTCGCATGACGGGTACATTTTTATATCACAAAAGCGAGTTGTCAATTTTGATTGGGATCCTTTACAGAACATTGTTACATACACCATCTCCCAATATAGTTCTTTCAATTTTGCTTTCGAAGGAAAACTAGCCACATCATTAGTGCCCCATAGGTGTTCCAGCTTTAGCTTTACAAGAAGTCCCCGTAGTTCTTTTAGCCATTCAATACAGTGAAAACGATCAAACTTGACAACATCTGCCAGAGCTGCAGCATAATGGCTTAGCTCTGGAGTCACCATCAGGCATCTCCAATACAAAAGTGGCCGTAATCTAGCTATGTCCTCAATGTTTTTTCTGCCATGGTCCAGTTTCAGAGGAGTTATGGGTGTGCTTTGGGGGACCATTACAAGCCCTCGTAAAAATCTGTTTTCTGCACGTCCCAACTCTCCCAAGTTTGAAAACCCCCATAATTCGGATCCATATAAGCAGGCGCCCATTACTTTCATGTTATAGATTTCAAGTGCACAGTTTACCGGCTTTGTTTTATTATTTTTATTATTATATTTCTTATATAGCGCCAGAATCGACCCCCGAAGGGGTATCTCCGCGCTTGCCTTGGGAACCCGTCCTGGTTTTTCCCTGTGAGATAGCCCCTACAGGGCATCCCCAAGGTGAAAGCCAGGCATCCCGTTGTGGAGATTAAACAAGCTTAATGCCCAGAGTTGCAGAGTGTGAACCCATGATTAGGTCAGGCACCAAAGCGAGAATTATCGAGTCCGTGGACATTTTGAGCTCAACACCCTGCCTCGTCGGGAATTGAACCCTGGTCCCGGGTCTGACCTCTGCTTCAGGGTCTGCCTGCTCTAACCAGTGAGCCACACTTCTCCACATTGTTAGCGAGGCTCGATGTTTTAACGCAACTGCGCCTGCGAGCTGGCTAAACTTCAATACTGTCGTGTTAATGTGCGATTTCCACTTCATGTTTCCTTGTAAAATAATGCCTAAGTAAGAAAAAGCATCCACTTTCTCTAGAGGGGTGCCTTTGTATTTTATTACACCTTTGAAAGTGGACTGATAATTTAGGCACATGAATTTAGTTTTGGTGGTATTCAGTTCAAGGCCCCTACTATCACAAAATTCACCAAAGGCATCAACCGCTTTTTGGAGACCGCTCGGCGTGCGTGAAAGTAAAAGCGTGTCGTCCGCAAACATTAGGACGGGGACGTGGGAGCCTGCTATAATTGGAGCGTCACTTGGGGATTTCTTTAGATGGTCAACAATGCCATTTATATAGATTGAAAATAGTGTTGGCGCTAGGACGCACCCTTGCCTTACTCCTCGTTCTACTGGGAAGGGGTCTGTTACTTCTCCCTGCTTGCCCCACCTGATTTTAGCAAAATTGTTTTCGTGGAGGCGGACTAGGAGAGTGAGGAGTTCCTGGCTTAATCCTACATCAGCCAAGGTCTGCCACAATTTTTCTCTAGGGACTAGGTCGAAAGCTGCTTTTAAGTCCACAAAAACGGCATACAATGAACCCTTTTTTAGTGTGACATTTCTCCAATAGATAGTTATGAAGTAAAGGACTTGGTCAACACTACTAGTCAGGGGACGAAACCCTGCCTGGTAGGGTGACAATATGTTCTTTTCGTCAATCCATTGTTGCAACTTGTTCTGGACTAGGCGCCCCATCAGTTTTTGTGCTGTGTCAATGAGACTGATGGGTCTGTAGTTTTGAGCTAGAGTTTTATCGCCTTTTTTAAATATAGGGATGATTTCTGCTCCCTTCCATGAAGTGGGCACTTCCCCTCCCATCGCCACTGCATTAGCCAACATTTTAAAGTAAGTACACCAGGAATTCCGGTCCGATAAAAATACGTCAGCCGGGATTCCATCCATGCCCGGAGCTTTTCCACCCGCTATGCAATCCAATGCTTTGCTAACATCCTTTTCATTAAATATTTGGTGTTTGAAGAAGATGGATGGGGGGTTGATCAGAAATATAGGCTGGATTTCGGGCATATTGTGGTTTGAAAAACTCAGTCCATTTATTTATAGCAACATAATTTTGTGGTTGGGCAGCTATCCCTCCCCTCTCCCATTTTACTGTGGCCCAAAATCGCTTGGAATCCTTGGCAGCACAGGCCTCCTTCAATTCATACCAGCATTCCTCATCCCAGCGTTTCCTGGCCTGTTTTTGGGTCTGTCTATAGTTGTCTCTCGCCCTCCAAATTGCTATGGCATTGCCTGTTCTCAGTTCCGTACTCAGGTTGAGTCGTGCCAACCTACAGCTCTTGTCATACCAACCTTGTCTTGGTTGTTCTTTTTTTGCTTTGTAGGGATCTACTGTTTTAATGAAGAAGCTTTGTATTTTGAAAAATAGGTTTTCATGGGCCTCCATCATGAAATCTTGGAAGTTAAGCTTCCCATGATGGGACTTGATGTTGTTTACTTCATCGACTACTATTTTTTTGAGAACCTCTAATTTTGCTACATCTTCTATTAGCATTCTCCATTTCAAGTGGCGTTGGTTATTCGAGCATGCAACATCTTGCGTCACCATTCCATTTTTATTGGTGTACACTGTAGACTCATGATGGGAATAAAGGGTCAATCGTAAGGGGTTGTGATCACTGTCTAGTCTTTCTTCCACAACCATGTCTAGCATTTTATTCCAGACCCTTACATCCAATAATAAATAGTCAATTCTACTAGCTGATCGGCCATTATCAAACGTGTTGTTCCCTTTTAAATCAGAGGGCGAGCTCCCATTTACCGCTCTCAATCCTCTTGCTAAGCAGAGACTCTTTAGCTGGATTGCCACTGCACTCCATTTTTTAATGGCCGGCAACTCCAACTGGGGTATTCCCCACTTGGCATCCTCCTCCTCAGACAAGATCCTATCCTCAACACCCAAGGGTTCAAAGGTGGCATTAAAATCCCCGCCCACTATTATGTGAGTTTTTGGTGTTAACATTTCGATATTCTGTTCTAAAATTGCTACAACCTCTGAGGATTTGCCACTACCCACTCCCCTGGCATAAACATTAAACAGGACAAGTTCATGGCCATTTTCCCATCTAATATTAAGTGCCATGATGTCATTAGATGGTACAGATCGTTGTTTTATTGTGCAATTCAGGGACTGGCGTATCCAGATTAACAAGCCTCCAGAGGGACGTCCCAAACGATTTCTAGTTGCTGGCATGTAAAAGTTTAGATACCCCTGCCGAAAGGTTGGAGTCAATGACCAAGTTTCTTGCAACATAATAATGTCATGTTGATCAATGAAATCAACCCATTCCGGTGTAGTTGCCTTATTTACTATGCCTGCTATGTTCCAAGATACAAGGGACAGTAATGGAGTTTCTTGTTGTTGCAGTGGCTGGCCCTTTTCAACATTATTTACAGATACTTCACTTTCTGCTGTTATTATTTCTCCATCCGCCAATGTAATCTTACTCCCTTTCGCCTCTCTAATTCTGATTGACCCCTCTATATCTATCTTTGGCTCTCCGGATACAAAGGTTTGGGATTCCCTGGGACCTGTTATCTGTTTGTTATGTTATGTTATGTTATGTTATATTGATTTATTATGCGCACAGATACCCCAGCCAAGGGGCGTCCCGGCGCAGAGACAAGGTAGAACATAACACAACAGGAAACTAAAAACATGAAAGTAGCTAAAACAGGAAAGTTTTTAAAGCCCTCCGGAAAGTCAAGAGGTCCTCCATCAGACGAATTTCAACAGGAAGGGAGTTCCATGCTGACGCGGCCTTTACACTAAACGAGCGACCACCCATGCGACTAAGCCTAAATCTGGGGACCACCGCAAGGGCCAAACCCTGGGAACGGAGGGTGCGGGTGGGAACATAAAAGGAAAGACAGCTGGATAGGATTTCCGGGCCAATACCTCTCAGAATCTTAAAAGCGAGACACAAGACCTTAAAAAGGATGCGCTTCCTGACAGGGAGCCAATGTAGGGTACGAAGGACAGTTGCCACCGAGCTGAATCTGGGCAGGCCGACAATCGCCCTCGCCGCAGCATTCTGAACCCGCTGCAGACGGGTTAGCTCGGCCTGGTTAGCCCCAGCCAGAAGAGAGCTGGCATAATCCAGGCGGGAGATGATAGTTGCCTGGATCACCAGCTGCCTGGTCGGGGCGTCAAAGAACTTGAGAACAGGTCTCAAGCCCCTTAGGAGACCGAAACAACAGGCCGCAGTTTTTTTAGTATGCCCTACAAAGGAGAGGCCCGCATCCAGCCAGACCCCCAGGTTTTTCATCTCAGATACCGGGGTCGGAGTGGGTCCCAGCTCAGAGGGCCACCATTGGTCACCCCACAGCTCCACTCCCTTACCGACAACCATCACCTCCGTTTTTGTGGCATTTAGCTGAAGGCAGTTGCCTGTCAACCAGCTAGCCACCGCCTTCAGTCCAGACTGAAACCTGGGGGCCTCAGTCTCCGCATCCCCGCTGAGAGTAACCGCCAGCTGTGTGTCGTCGGCATATGAGACCAAAGTTAGGCCCCACTGCCTAGCCACATCAGCCAGCGGTCTCACGTAAAGATTGAACAACGTGGGACTCAGCGAGTTTGCCTATTATCTGCTTGCTCAAATGTGTACATGTCATGTTTTCTACCCTTCCATTCTTTTGTATCATCTGCCTTTTGGGAGAGACTGGTTCACGGCTTGCAAGTCAATCGCATTCGTTTAAATCGGATAAAGCCGAAAAACGATTTTCCAGATTTAGCCCCCAGTCACAGATGGGGCCACCCCTAGCCCTTCTATTTCCCACTACTGACCACTTAGTCCTTAGTATGCTTGGCTTTGCCACAAGTCCTCTTCTGCTATAAAAGAAGTCCAACGTAAGTGGAATTATTTCTGCCGTTCTGCGTTGTGGAGGGAAAATATTAAGCAGAATGTCTGGTAATACATCAGGGCCCTTAAAATTTAGTACCACACAATCTCCTGCGAATTTCTTGGCTTTAATCCCTATCCACTTTACTCTTCTTGCTGTTAGCAAGTCTTCTGTCAGCTTTTCTTTCCCCTGTGGGAGATATGTGCATATTATTACTTAACCACTGCAATGCTTTATTTAATAGGGAATCTGGAGTCTCGATCTGGCCTATTTTCAGTGGTGGCACGTTGGCAAGTACTAGAATCAGGGGTGAGGCTTCCACTATTAACTCCACAGGGCTTGTTTCTGTATTAAGATCAGGAATTATAGCATTCCCTTGGATTGTCGGAGGGACTACAGCTATAGGGTTGTTAAGATCATTACTAGATCTAGTTGTAGCTGACTGAATAGGGACTGGTATATCTTCTACTCTCCCAGAAATATTCCCCCCTGATGTGTTTCCCGTCGCTTGTTTTTCATCAAGTTTACCTATGATCAAATTCGGTATTTCCCCCACACTATCATTTGTTATTTTTAAAAGGGTCTCCAGTTTGTGAACTTTATCAGAAAGATGGTCTATTTTAGATAGGAGAGGTTTAATTAACCGAGATATCTTAGATTCTAACATGCCCATAAACTTATTCGATATCATATCATCCCATCCTGTACTGCCATTCCCTTCCTCCCTTATTTCTTCTGTGACACTTTTATTTTTAATTTTAGGGGGGGTTGCTGGTCTTTTTCTACTAGACCGCAGTCCTGGTCTTTTAGGGGGAGCCTTGGTGGACCCTTTTGCTGCTCTTGGTGCGGGGACTGGCGTTGGTGGAGTGATGCTCTCTTCACCTATCTCTAAATCATTGCAGAACGTATTTATCTCATCCCCCATTAATAGGTCGGCATTTGTATCTAGTTGTGGGGCGATAGATGCCGTAGAAACATTTAGCACTGAGCAATCATTATTTTCTTCAGTATGTAAATCTATTACATTCATTGCATCAGAGTCCGATTGAGTCAAGCCTAACGTTTCTTTTTGTGCACATGGTGGAGAGTCGCTGAGCCCCAGGGAAGACCTCCGTTCACTATTTATTTTTGCCACCACATGGACTAAATAATTGTCCATGGTGTTGGCAGGGGTGATGGGAGTTTTCTTTTTCGACATATGGGAGCCAGACAATCCTAATACAATAAGGCTAGATTGTGAGATATTACCAATAACAAGATATTAGGCCTTGAGTCTTTGGGCAGTCAATAACAGCGGGGCGAAAATGCGAGTAACTCACAGTACTGATGTTATTAGAGTCCTGGTCCAGTCCAGTCGTGGCCAGTCTTGGACTGTCTTAGACTGTCCGCCCTTTGTCCGGGCTTCGTCCGGGCGTCCCGCGTCGCGGAGAGTACAGGCAATTTGTAGCGCCTCCGGGCGCGGTAACCCCTGTGATGACATCCGGGTTTGGTCGCAGGGCAGGCTGGGAGGTGTAGACTCCCTCCGCTCTGCGGCCGCGAGATGTACTACAGCGGCGGCGGGAGGGAGACCGTAGTGCAGCCAAAGATCAGGATTAGCAGGTGAGCAAGATTTCGCCAGGTAAGCTTCCCCTCAGTAAATTCGGCAGAGCACCCGCTCCACCGAGAGTGCAGGCAATTTGTAGCGCCTCCGGGCGCGGTAACCCCTGTGATGACTTCCGGGTTTGGTCGCAGGGCAGGCTGGGAGGTGTAGTCTCCCTCCGCTCTGCGGCCGCGAGATGTACTACAGCGGCGGCGGGAGGGAGACCGTAGTGCAGCCAAAGGTCAGGATTAGCAGGTGAGCAAGATTTCGCCAGGTAAGCTTCCCCTCAGTAAATTTGGCATATGTATACAACTTGTAACATTCTGAAAATAGTTATTTAGAAAAAAACAAAGCTGGGAATCTCAATGCAAGTTGGTCCCATGTGGAGAAGCATCTGAAATGTATGTTTCAGTATTTGACTCCTAGGATTAATTAAAGCATGCACATCTATAATTCACCATGGCGTGAGGTGTGCTACTCTCCTATTAGTTCTGTTCATTGCATAGTCTCCTAGCATTAATGCTCTTAAAGCTGTATATCACTTTTTCTTTGATTTCACCCAGCTTGATTTTGCCAGTAGCCTGAAACTTTAGACTGATGAGTAACTTTTGCGGACTTGTTTACTACAGTGTTCGTACGTAATGAATTGCTGCACTTTTCACCTTTGAGTGTTTAGAGAAACCAAAGCATGCAGTCTTGTAATTCATCAAAGAATTGCATTTAAGTATGTTGACTGTTGTGATCAAATATGATTATTTCTGGTTTTAGTTTTCCAAGCGGGAACCCGAAGACACAAAGAGCGCCGACTCTGATCGAGATGTATTTAATGAGAAACCATCAAAAGAAGAGGTTATGGCCGCCACGCAAGCAGAAGGTCCCAAGAGGGTTTCTGACAGTGCCATTGTCCATACTAGTATGGGAGATGTTCATGTCAAACTCTTCCCTGTCGAGTAAGTACTTTATTCGGTGCACTTAAGTTGCTTGGTTTCTTTAACCTTGTTGCAGCAAGCCTTTTCGTACATATACAATTGAGTGTTTAAAATGTTATGAGCTAGAGATTCCTCTGTGAAAGGACTGATGGCTTTTGTCATCCCTTGACTGCCTATAGAGCTCCAGAGTCTGCATTTGTGTGAGCTGACTGGGTGCAAACAAGCATTGCAGCTGTACCCCACTGTCCTATACTTTATTACAAAACTTTCTACTTGTTTTCATGCCTCTGTTTTTGAATGGTGTAGGGGACAATGTATTCAGCCTTTCTCTTATACATGCTTTACAAAAGCTAAAGAGTCTTCTCTCCTTACCACGAACAAACTTTGTAATGTTCATACTATATTTAACTTTTTTAAATCAGTGAAAATACTCCAAGAACCACAACTTTAATTTGAGAGATTGTCAATTGACAGTTGCCTGCATCCAGCCAAGTGTTTTGTTGAAAGTGTGTTAGCGCCTTACATGCATAATAGCACTACCTTCGTGCTAATAGGTGTTGTTAACCACATGCTGGGTAAACTATATATTACTAAGTGTTGACACAGTTATGACTCTGTATCGCTGATGTGATGTCAGAGTGCAGATGATCTATTCTATGTGTTAAGGGATGATACTGGCAAGCTTTGGAAATTCAGTCGATAGGACATAAATATTTCAAATCCGCTCATACTGGTCAAGAAGAGAGCAGCAGCTGAAATACTGCAGCCCGATTCAAAAATAAATGTTATACATTTACTACCTTAGATCTAATCCTATTTTCAGAGTGATTGTGTACAATTATGCAGTTGATAAACTGTTTGTGCTTGCAAAGTAGTATGTTGTTGATTCTTGACTGGCCATTTTCAGTTGCAAACGTAGGTTCTGAATTGTAGAATCTTAGTCAGAATAGCAGGCTTTAGAATAAGTCTTGTCTTGCAACAGGAAGGGACCATGAAACATTCTATAAACATTTGAATCAAAGAGGATGAATAGGCCAGCATAATATCGAATTATGACTTATTGTCGAATGATGTGACTTTGAGTAGTGTAGTTACATTAAACTGTACCATGTTGAGTGAGGACATGACGTCCGATTTTGAGACCTGGGCCACTTAGGTTTCAAAGATTTGTCTGACACAAAGTGGGCATGCTCTTTCAATATTAAGATGGAAGTTGTATTTGATGGTGAAAAGTTGGCACATTATCTTTTGCCAAAGTCGATAATAAGAAGTTTCTCAGAGGAAATCCCCTGGAGAAAATGCAGAAAAAACACCCGGAGTGTTACAAGATCCCATTCCCAGGAGACTCTAAAAACGTACAGTACTAGGCATCGTGGGAGATGGAAGCCCAAGGAGTGTCAAAAGGGCAGCGTGCCTTGCTAGAACAGCAGGTTGTTATAGATGCTGTGTTGCCATTTTAGGTGTAGTGTTTTTTCGAAAACCTAAAAAATCTGAAAGCTTTACCTTTTGTAGGCTGAAGAGCTGTGGTTCTTAACCTGTGGTCCGGGACACATGGGAGTCCATGAAGCCCAGTCAGGGGGTACATAACTCTCTAGAAAATTAAATATTAACAGAATATTAAAATGTATGTTGGGATGGAAAATACCTTTGCATGGTGGTGGACGTACACCTTTGCCCTGATTGCCCCAGCAGTAATGATCTCTGGATCCCTGATGCTGATTTTTGTTTTCATAGGTGAACACAGATCTGCATGTGCACCATGACAAGCCTGTCTCAGAGAATTGCAGACTTTTTGGACCGCAAAGGGCTCCAAAACCACTACCCTGATAGTGGTGAAAGGCTACTGCCTTTGCCAGGAGTTGAGCAGCACGAGCGCGGTGGTGGCAGCAGCATACCATACAGTGATCAATAGGAGTGAACATGCCTTATTACTTGAGTCACTGGAGTGAGGCCTACTGGCTCACTTATATAAAGGTCCGCTGCTGTGTGCTTAGCCCCCCGTTCACCTACCTCATCTTGCTGTGTAGTGCATGTGTGGCTGTGAATGTTACAATACGTCGGTTATATGCATGTCCTGGGTGTTTGTGTGCCTGTGAATGGTACAATGCATGGAAGATTCTCGGTCCCATTTTCTGAGGCCCAGGGCTAATTGGAGGAGCATGAGGAGGTAGAGTAATCCCCCAGACAGATTTGTGTATTTCTGCATTCCTGTGAGCTTGGTGGGACAGACTGGCCAAGCTCCTTAGTGTACTTCAAAGGGTGCACTTTGATTCAGAGAGAGGCCTCTGGGAAAGGGCCTGGGCATATCTCAGACAGGAGGTGGGTATGATAAGAGAATCTTAAAGAGTAGGGCTGAGGCCCTGTTTTTTGTTTTATACTTATCACTGTGGCTGACATCCTGTTGTTACCCTCTAGTCACGCCCATGGGCCTGTGTTGTAGGGCTGTCCTATTTTGAGTCGCTCCTGCTGTGACATAATGCTTTCTTGAGGAAAGGCTGGGCAGGGGAGAGGACACATCAAAGGAAAGCAGACACCCAATATTAACTTGGAAGACTAAGACTATAAATAACATTTGGATTCTGGAAATGGAGTATAAGAAGTGGAGCTTGAAGCCTCAAAAAATGTCAACTGTCAAGCAGCCTCTGAAGCTATGCGAGGAGGAGAAGCTCTGCAAGACATCTGCCTGTCACAAGGACTGGTGGCCAAGGCCTGCCAGTCTTCCAGCACAGTGAGCAGACATCATCCAGGAAATCTAAGATCACCTGCCCCTGGAGCACCAGTGCCTGCATGCTTGCCAAGACCAATGTTCTTTGTGAAGAAGATGATCGTGTAGCAGAGAGTGAGGTCAATTGCGGGATCCTGGCGAATGGACCTCTGTAGAGAGCTGTGAGAAGACAGCTGTGCACCAAAATGGGTTGTTGCCCATGTGCAGGTTAAAGTCTGCAACATCTGTATGCAAGAGGAGGGCCGCTATGAAGTGAACCATGAATGTTGCTGCACCAATCGAGCCATAGCCTGTGTGCGTAATGAAGTTGGTGACCCAGTATGCTACAGGGGGCCATCATGAAGGTTGCTGCTGTGCTCATTTACAGATCGAGGATAATGACTTTGCATGTCATAGGGGGCCTCCGGGAAAAGGCAAGGAGCGTGGTCTGGTTGAGTCATCGATAGGAGGCGGCTGCTATGGCGACGCATGTAGGCCCAAACCCATGTGAGGACTGCTACCTGCAGAGACGCCCCAACCCCCTCTCCTCAACCTATGGAGAGGATCCCAGGAAGCCTACCATCATCAGAGGCACATCAAGGATTGCCCTCACACCCCTACCACCACCTTCCCCGCCGTTACATCCGCAGGACCGCATGTGAGAAACTCTAGGACACCCAACCGTTGCCACTCCATGGCCACCTGTGACAAACTTAACCGAGACACCCGCCAGAACTTCCGCACTCACGAAGGGGGCGTGCTCAGAGACTCCTGTCTACTCGGTCATGCTGGTGTACGTAAGACTAATTCACAGGTCAGACGGCCCCAGGGGAACTTGCGTTCTATATATTGCTTTGGCGCTAGATCCCTTCTGACTTTAATAGGAGTGGGACTACTGAGACTCTGACTACCAGTGGGGCATAACCTGAATGTCGCCTATAGTTAATTGGGAATAACCACTTGCGAGAGGGGAGCGGGGCTCAAAAGCACACCTGTTAAAACACTAAAGGCATGATCTCAGAGGACTGTGTGTATTGTTTGCAAATGCTGTATTTTACTTTGGGTTTGTATATAAATACTGCTTTTTTCATAAAAGCGAGTATTTGACTGGGCAATCATTTATTGCTGCTCCTAAATGTATTTTGAGTTGTGAGCCTGTGTTTACACACCTGTGTCTTCCTGCCCCATCTCCCCTCCCGCACTGCTTATTCCCTGCTGGCACTGAGTGCCGAAAGGGTAATTGGCCTAGTTGCTCAGGAGCCATAGTGGGTCAGGCCCTGGGACATCAGGAGTAAAAGGCCTCAAGCCCCACGTTTGGGCCCAGGAGCTCCCACCTTCTCCTTGGCCTTCTGAAAAGGGTTTTGACAATGTATATGCCAATGAAACTACTATTCTATACATCGTAGATGATGCTCTCCAAGCCCCTAACCAAGGCAAAACCTGTCTCCTGAACCTTCTGGTCTTTCCTCTGCATTCGACACAGTCAACCATGAGAAACTTCTCGAACGCCTGGAACACAGGATGGGTCTAGGAGGTACTGTCATCAACTTGTTTGGTTCCTACCTCCAGAACCGCACCCAGAGATTCTTAGTCAACAGCAACCTATCTGCTCCTTCCCCGATATCAATCTGTCGCCTACCCTCTTCAATCTCTGCCTTGAACCATTAGCTGAAATTCTTTTCACAGCCAGCATCTCCTTCCACATGTACGCTGATGATACTCCAATATACATCAAAATCTCTTCTCTCAAGGAGATTACACATCTGAATGAAGCCCTGAAACGGTCTGTTCAATGGCTCCGCCATCAACCAGCTCAAACTGAATGCCCAATAAACAGAGTTCCTTCTCATCTCCCCCCTTAATATCTCCAATGACATCCTGGAATGGATTAACTCGATCACACCACTCAACTGCACACTGACCATAGTGGATTCTGCCAAATCTCTAGGTATAACCTTGGACAGCATCTTGAATATGCGTGAACACATCAACTCGATGGCCAAAATGGCCAGGTTCCATCTGAGCTACTTAAGAAAAGTAAAACCCTTCCTTGAAACTGCAGACCTAAAAACCTCAGTTCAGGTGTTATCTCCAGAATTGAATACAGCTGCTTTATCCTATCTGGCCTTCCAAAGAATTCCATGGCCCCTCTAAAAGTTTGCCTCAATGCAGAAGCTAGACTCTTATATGGCTCATTTCACCAAGTCTGAAGGCCTTGAACTGGGTTCCTCTTGAGGCCAGAATCCAGTTCAAGCTGGCCTGCATCACACACACAAAGCCCTGTACATGAACTCTGCGGCATACCTCGCCCAGAAAATTGTGGTATCTGGGAAATTCAGTAACTCCTGGTTCAACAGAGACTTTTTGCTCCAGCTACCCCTCTTCCACAGGGAAAAAACATATAACAGAGCGTTCTCTGGGGCTGCCCCAAGAATCTGGAACTTGCTACCATCCTCCATCAGATTAATACCTTCTCTGCCAATCTTCAAAAAGGAAGCTAAAACCTTCTTAAGGAGCAAAATCCTCCTATAACTGTCCTTTGTAGTGCATACTGCCTTTTATCATGGCTTTTGTTTCTGTGCATAATCTCCTGTACTGCTTGGCCCTCTCCGTGTACCGATTCTCACCCCTTCAAATGTTCTGCTGGTTCTCTCTGCCTTTTACTATCATTGTGTCCCCTAGTATACAATTGCTGGTTTTCCCTGTTTGTCGCTGACATGTTGCTCGCTGATTTAGTTACTGCGCTGAATATTGTTATATAACTCTGGCTTTTGTCCTATTGTGTTCAACTCCCTTAACCCCATTCCTTGTATTTTGCCTATGCCTAACCTGTACTTAACATGTTGATCCCTGTAAAGCGCCCTGATACCCTAACGGGTCACGTTTGTGCTCTAGAAAACCTTAAATAAATAAGTATATAAATAAAGAAGCAACATTCGAATGTAAACATTTCAAAATATTTTATAAATTTGAAGGAATTTGAAGTTGGAGATTGAAAATTCAGTTAGCATCCTCCTATTGAATCGTGGGAAGAGTGCAAGTACATCAAATAGAATATAATATGGACCGATAAGTGACTTAAATTGGATTTAGAAAAGCTCCAACCTTCCCATTAAAAATCAGATAATTTACAAATACAAATTTGATTGGGAATTACATGACATTTTGTAATTTATGTATTGGTATGATGAATGCTTGTTTCCATATTTTGTGTGTATTGCTAACATTTCAAATCATCAAAAATGTTTATGCTGAGGTCCCCGGCTTCCACTAATGACTCAGTGGGGGTCCTTGGGTTCCAATAATGATTCAGTGGGGGTCTCCACGTTCCAGTAATGTTTAAGTGGGGGTTCACAGAAGTCCAGTTTGAGAATCACTGCTTTAGAGAGTGCTGATCTGCATTGTGCATTCTTGCTCTTTACCGTCTCTGATTTATTTCAACCTTTCATGGGATTGTGGGGGATATAACTTTTTAAAGACCTCAGTAAAGATTCCTACAATGCAGAACTAAGATTACAAGTAAGTAATGCTTCGTTTTGTCCATAAATTGCTTTGTGATTCAGGTCAGAAACATTTCATTTATTTTATATTCAGATTTGCAGCACATTTATTCTTCATTCTGTAGCGCAACATGCATAATATAAAATATATTGGCAAAAAAGCTCATGCTAACATTTTGACTTGACTGTCATGCGTCCATTGGTAAAGCAATTCCCAACTTGAAGAACGACTGCTGTGATGGGTAGAAGAGAGGCCACTATGACACACATTTCTTTCTTGTTCCCTTTATTCCGGACTGGTCTTGCTGTTTCTCCTGGTTTGTCAAAAATGTACTTGCAGTCTGTGTAATGTTATTTACAATGTTAAAAACGTTCAACAGGCACAAGCTTTGATTATTGGTTTTATGCTGCATTTAACTTCTTAACACGTATAATGCAGTTTTTCCAGAACGTTATCTTGAGCTCCTCAATTATTTGACCAACCCATTATGAAGCTGGATTTACCTATATCATGCCTTTGCACAGTTGACTGAGGCACTCATTGCATCTTTAAGTAAACTGGGTGAATATAACCAGCGATGTAAGAGAGAAGGTATAAGATTTATATGAGAATTTGTAAGACTAACTTTGATCTGTGCTATAACATTACATTTGTCTCCATATATAGGTGCCCAAAAACAGTGGAAAACTTCTGTGTCCACAGTCGAAATGGGTATTACAATGGCCACACGTTTCATCGCATCATAAAGGTATACTATAATTTTTTCTATTTGTAGCAAGTATGAACTTGTATTTGTGACTGAATGGTAATGATTTTGACATGTAGGTTGAAACACAAAAGCTTGACATGTAGGTTGAAACACAAAAGCAATCTATAAAGCATTGGATGGTTGAAGTGTGCTTGAAAGTTTCACACAGTTGGTGGTTGGGTTTGTAACTGATTCTTTCCTGGCCTGAATAAGGAACTCTGTAGTAGTGATTGTAATCTGACAAGATAACATAAGTAGGTACTATAACAAATACACAAATCCTGAGGGAGATTTATTTATCAGGCTGACAAAATCTGTGAAGCATATTTGTTATGAACAATGCCTCCACTTACTTTCAGAATTCTTTATAGTCTACTTAGATAGTTGATCTAAAATGCTGATGAGAGTATATCTACTCTTTTCAAAGAACTGACGTACTACAGGAATAATATTCTAAATGTCTTTTTTGATTAATCCATCTAGTCTTTAGTCTTGTATCAAACTAAGGTTTATGTATTACCTACATGGAGGCATCCTCTGACCAGCTTTTTTACTATATGTTGCTGGCAACCATACCCGATGCACTGAGTTGATAATTGATGATATTCCTGGACAAGATGGCCACTAATGTAATCTTATCTGATGTGGTCACTATTGCACACTAATAATACTAGTAGCTTGGAATGAAAAGCATTCTGCTTCTGTTGGTGGCTTCGTAGATATTGTTGGTATAGCATTTTGCTTTTACCAGTGTGACAGTTTCTGTCTGTTTCGTGGTTTAACTTCAATATCATGAGGTCATCAGAAGTTTGGTTGACTTCCATTTTCTTTCCTGTCTGCAGCTGGATTGTTTGTAAAGTCTTTAGAATACAAAAGTGCTGAAGGCTGTCTCTTGTACTTATGTTTTTTAATTGTAGTGTGGATGTTTACATAGTTTTCCCAAGAATTCTTGAAATTGTTTAGAAGTCTATTGACATCTTGCGCGCAATTGATAGGTTGAGTGATGAGTTCAAGCATTAGGTTGTCTATGGAGAAGTCTCTGTAGAATACCTGTGGGTCTTCTCTTTTGTTTTGACCTTGGTTTTTTAGTAGGATGCTGAACAGGGGTTAAGGACGGTAAAGTTAGTTGGTCGAGACAATGGGTATGGGTGGTTTGCATTGGATCGCTGATTATGTTGACATGGTCAAGAAAATATATCCCTTAGGATTATGTTGGTTGTGTTACATGCTTTACCACATTGATTGTTATGATGGGGTTGAAGAGGGGGGTGTTTTGTCTTTTTTGAGCTTGTCGAGCCTGGGAGATTGAAGTCACCCAAAAGGGTGGTGTGGGCTTGTCAGATGGAAGAGGAGATCTGAGACTTCCTTCTGGAAAAGGCCATGACATGGCTGCATGAAAGTTGCAGTGGAATGTAAAGTGCTGTGTCATTGACTAGTGTCTGCTTCTGGCATGATCAGTGCCTGCATTTGTAAGGCACACTGGCACCCTTTTCATGTGATTCTTTAAAAGTAAATTGTTTAGAGATGGTTCATGTTCATTGTTAGGTTGATTGAAGGTTATCTGAGCCTTCATGCATGATTGTAGTGTGTGGCTAGGTTAATGTGCTAAAGGACCTTTGCTGTTTATTATGTATGGTTGTGCAATTTTTCACCAGGCTTTCATGCTTTGTCTAATTTTGTTATGATTA
Organism: Lissotriton vulgaris; assembly: GCF_964263255.1. Taxonomy (NCBI): domain Eukaryota; kingdom Metazoa; phylum Chordata; class Amphibia; order Caudata; family Salamandridae; genus Lissotriton; species Lissotriton vulgaris. The sequence goes on from NC_141689.1 coordinate 473,023,947, forward strand.
TACATTGCCTGACTTAATATGACTGTCCTGATAGGTGCTGTCACTAAGAAAATGTATAGCTTCAGACACACCTACTCATAATTTGTTCCATAGAAAATCACAAAAGAATTGTTTTAACATTACTTTTACTGAAGAGTTCTGCTTTGATGTGTATAAACATAAAAGCAATAATCTGCATACACCAGAAACGGGGATTTTACAGTTGTCAAGTAGCCTGTTTTTATGAAAGCCTCTGCATCCAACTATGTAACACATTCTTCTCTTAGTTGCTGTGTCAGTACTTGCTATTTAATACACATTCCATACCTTTGCATAAGGGTGGGAAGTCTTATGTCTAACAAACTAACTTTCTCTTCTCTCGTTGATCAATCATTCTTTGACCATGACATGAAGCATATGGTGATCAATAGTTCTCCATTCTCTTAAACACCAGCCGTTCACGCAATTAAAACCAGAAAGTCATAATTCCTTCACAAGGAAACACGAGTCCTAATATTTGTACACACAAAGCCCCAGTCCCTGATGGATATTCTACCTGTTTTGTTGCCTATGTATTAAAAACCTTTTCTGCCCTCAAAAAGCTCTCTTTCAACATTTTGCACCATCTGGGAAGTTTCAGGATTCTTCACCAGAAGCCACAATTATGGTAATACATAAAAAAACGAAGCTCCAACATTAATAACTACATCCAATATCCTTAATTAATGTAGTCTGCAAAAACAATGCAAAATAAAAATAGACATTTGAGTAATAATACTAGGTTACTATCACATTGTATAGAAAAAGCCACACATTAATTCCCCAAGATGCAATAGCACTGGATGCAGGGAAGACATTTGATAAAGTAGTGTGGACTTTTCTTCATTCTGTGCTACACAAATTTCATTTTGAAAAAAACATTTAGACCATATATCTGTGGCCCTCTGACCAACAAATAGCCAATATCAGTGTAAACTGCAGTTTTCCAATCCATTCTTCTCTTGAGTCGAAGTACAATATAGGGCTACCCACTATTGTTCTTGATTTTCCTGTTGATTTTCCTGTTGATTGAAATGATTCTAATGTCCGTCCTACACAATGGCCACATTTTGGCAATCAGATTTAAATCTGGTGTCTGTAAAAGGGCAGCATAATCCGACAATATTTTAGTTTTCGCAGAAGATGCTCATACCTAAATTCCAGCCCTATTTGACACTATTGACGGGTACTCTCTAGCATCTCTTGATCAAGGGCAGATTGAACGTTCTTCTATTTTTGTTGTTTGTACCTCTGATTTAATTGGAGACACATGTGTTGCATGGCAGACTGTTTTCTGACATTATTTGATGTTTGGATCAATGACAACCTAATGGAATCTAGGGCCTATAATGAGTAGATGGCTATTATTAATATAGCTACTATACTAGAGGGCTGGTCCCCCAAATTCATAACATCGGGAAGATCAGAAACCGTTTAGATGTTGTATTACCAGTGAAACATTACCTTCTACACATATGGCCATTAATACTCGGTATGACTTGAGAATGCTGACCACAAAACTTCTGTGAAAAGGTTATAAGCTAGAATTTCTCTGAAAAAACTAACTCAGTAATGGTTTTGGTGGTGCTAATGTGGCCAACGTTTATACTTGCCAAACAGCATTATTATTCTGCCTAGGCTCACTATCATTTCAAATCAATGAACAGCTAACCATGATTAGGCTAATGTAGAACACTCACTGTTAAACAATGTTCTAAATGGTTCCCTCGTGTCCATGAGCATAGCAAAGTTAATTGGGTTGTTGTTATAGAACATCGAAAAAGCCTGATACAATTTCCTGGTTAAAATGAGCAGTGATATGGCATTTTATTGCTAAAAGATCTAGGATCTCTTCACTCAGCCATGTCAGTTGCAAATTTACAAGAAAAGTCTTTCACTGTCTAAAATTATATCCGTCAGTCAGGCAGTATTGGTATAGCGGGATTTATCACCCCGGAGGGTATACAGGCGCTGAGTTTGGAAGTCTATTCATTGAAGAGCAATGCCTTGTGTCCCTTGTTATGGTATGTTAAATTGACTTCATATAGCGCACAAATCACCCTAGGGCATCTCGGCTCTATTTGCGGAGCACAAACAAGAGTCAATGAGGGTGATTAAAATAAGTTGGCTTTGAGTTGTTTTCCTAATTTACAGTAATTTGGGCAAGAACGCACATGAACAGGAAGCTTGTTCAAGCACTCAGGAAAAAGACTTTCCAACGCTGTGTGTTAAACTGATGCGAGGGACCCACACCAGGGCTTTCCAGCCAGATCTTAGATTACGGCAGGGAGCATACGCCTTTATTCTTTTCTGAAGGTAAATTGGACCTTTGCCCTTTAAGGCATTATAAGTGAGACAGTAGATTTTAAAATCAGAGCGTTTCTTCACGGGCAACCAGTGTAGTTCTTTCAGCAAAGGGACCTTCCGGAAGTTAGAGTTCGATGGTGCGGAATAACCTCCATTGTGGTTTCAGTGAATGCGGGTGACTTGTACGAGGGAGGCAGAGCGCAGATGACTGGCGGGTTGGTGAAAAGTCAGGAGGTGGTTGATGTGGGCTGGTCCAAGGTTGTGGAGGGCTTTGTAGGCGTGGGTGAGGGGTTTGAACTGGCATCTCTTCTGGATGGGCAGGCAGTGTAGAATTCTGAGGAGGGGTGATGCTGGTCCATTTGGGGAGGTTGAGGATGAGTCTGGCTGTGGTGTTCTGTACAGTCTGTAGCACGGGTCTCCAACCTTTCCGGTAATAAGAGCTAAGTATGTTCAATAAAAGTAAATCCAAGCTACTAGTATTATTAGTGTTATAATAGTGACGTCAGAAAAGGTTACATTAGTGGCCGCCCAATTCAAGAATAACAGCCTTGATCACCTCAATGCATCAGGCAGGGTTGCCAGTAGTAATATAATAAAGCTATCTCAATTTGGAATGCCTCTACAATGGTTGTACTTGACGGCAACAGCTGCATTGCCCCTGGCACAAAGGTACTAATATTAGTAATATTGCATGATTTCAAACTCAAATATACTTCGGAAATATATTTTTCTCCAAAGATCAGCTTATCTCTTCCGAAAATACAGGCATTTCCAAATCAAGTACACACTTTTCAATATTGGGATACATATATTAATTCAACCAAACAAAACTCCTAATTTAATCATTTGGGCTGCAAACTGGAGAGCTACTTTCAGATAGTTGGAGAGCTACCAGTAGCTCCTGAGCTACCCGTTAGGGAAGCCTGGTCTGTAGTCTCTTGAAGAGTTGAGTAGTGGTTCCTGCATAGAGAGTGTTACCGTAGGCCAGTCAGCTGGTGGCAAGGGCTTGAGTGATTGTTTTCCTGGTGTTGGTGTTGTGTGTTTCCTGCCTGGCCCATTATTGTTTTCCCTATGTTAGCCTAACTGTGCCATTGTAGGCCTTGTTTTTCCTTTGCACACGTTACTAGATAAACACAGACATAACAGCTGTTGTTTATTTGCACAGATAACACAGCTGTTTATGTGCAAAGATGTCCGATCAAATAGATGAGCACATGAGCCAAAAGTACACAAATTGAACAAGAGTTCTGAGACAAGAGCACTGTGTCTGCTGAGATGTAGAGCTTCCACCTCTGTTTGCTAAGGTACGGGGGTCTGCCAGTAATTCCAGAGATCTTTTACATACAATCATTTAGCTTAGCAGCAGAGAAGGGGGCTTGGGTCACTCTGTCCTATAGGCTTTTCATGGTATACAGATTATTAACCATGCTGGCAGTATTTTTATTATGCCTTGGTTTTCTAATTGTTTCACATATACTGCATTTCAGAGCCCAATAGTTGAAATATTCTCAACTTACTTTGTGTCTTTTGGTTAACTTATTGTAGACAAGGACGATTGAGAGTGAAAGTTTATGTCCCATTACAGAAAGGATCGAGAGTGTTGTGTTCTGGGGTGCTAATTCACGTTTTTCTCTGGTAAGTTTAGGAGAGCAAGTGAGACACTACAGCTAGTCGGACTCTAACTAATAGACACTGAGGTGGCATGGTGACTCAGTCCCTGCATACTGATATTCTATGGTTCCATGCATAGTTCTGTTCTAGAGCAGAATCCCTGTAACAATGGGGATCAATCTGAAGATATTTCGGGGCATGCTGAGGGTGCAAAAGCAGGATGAGGATACTGTGTATACCTGGTGCTTCATTGAGAATTTGGTGTCAAGGATGATGCCGGAAGTGGTTGGAGGGGTTTGGTAAGCTTGGTAGGCCACCAGGTGTCATCCCACGGTGACGTGTTTAGCACGAAGGTCAGCACTTCGGTCTTGTCCAAGGACCTCATCCAATCAAATATCTGGGTCATCGCATTCGTGAAGTTGGATCTGGTGTTTCCGAGGTCTTGGGAGAGGGTGAGTTGGGCGTCAGCGTAGCAGAGGATGTTGAGTCTGTGTGTTCATACAATTTCGGCTATATGAGTCTTGTAGGGGTTGAAGAAGGTGGGGCTGAAGGAGGAGCCTTGTGGGAGGCAGGATATGTTCTTTCTCTTAGCGGTGAAGGGCAGAAGGCGGACTTCGAGTTCATCCAGAGAGGTGATCCACTTGAGGGGGTTTTCCCTGAACACCGATATGGTGGGGTCTTGTGATGAGGGTGTGGTGCGAAACACTGTCGAATGAAGCAGAGAGGTCAAGGAGGATCAGGGCAGCTTTCTCACCTCTGTTGATGAGGGTTGTTAGATCATCAGTCGCAGCGATCAAGGCTGTCTCAGTGCTGTGGTTGGCGCAGAACCCTGACTAAGAGGTTTTGAGCAGCTGGTTTACTTCCATGTGTTCGGTGAGCTTATTCCCCTCCTGAGATTGAAAGTTGTTGTTTCATAAATGTGCTCTACTTCCAAACCAGATCTCCCCATACTAGTACTCAAATTATGAAAACAGCTCATTTGGTCTCCAAAGTTCATTACCTACTACTACCAAAATCCTCTAAACATAACCACAAAACATGCAAGAAATCTGAGTATAAATGGAATCTGTATGATCAAAACCCACTTCCTCAGAAAACGTGCCCTTCTTTATGGAACTCCGCCTTAACTGCAAAAGTAAGTGTACATTTACCAGCCTAGATACTTATTAATGGCTACCTCTTTCCGGACCCCCCGCATGACTACAAAAGTTACATTCTTTATCCAATAACTTTTGTTGCTACTGCAAAGATCTCTTTAATAATTTCCTCCTTATGATATTTGAATTCAAGTTTATATAATTTCTGTGGCCTTGTATCAGACTATATATCTTGAAAATGTAATTTGTGCTAATGGGCACCATTTGATCTCTGCAACCTGCATCCTTACGATGTCATGCTGACTGATACATTTTTAGTACTAGTGGTCAAGAGAACACTTAGAAATTGGAAACCAACCATTACACTATCCATACATACCTGGTGGGCATGGTTTTGCTTCTTGCCCAGTGCAGACAATATAATCTTGAAGTAATTTATAAGCCTTTCTAGAGGGAGACCTTTGTGGAGCAAGATGGATCTTAATCTTCAGTAAGCAAAACCTCTTGTGCTTCTTTCTCCCCTATATGCTATTGAAATTCCATTTTTGCACCATGACTGCACAACCTAAATCCATTATCCTGCTTAATATGTTTCTGGTGCAAACTTTTAGAGCTGTAGGCACTTCTTTGGTCCAGGTGGTTTTGTGGCAGGTAACATTCCAGCACCTAAAAACAAAACCACAGCAGAGTAAACAAAGATGCATTTCCCCTTTGATAATGAGTAACATCACCTTTATGCTTTGAATTTGATCTTTTATGAGACTGAGGGCCGAGTTACCGCTTGTGGGCTTTTGTGGGCTTTGGCAATAAGTATATGCTGACTCTGAAGCCACAAGGGTGCTCCGCATATTCAGTCCCATTTGTTCAACAGCTGGTTATCGGCCACATATTATGATAGCGCTTAGCACGTAAATGTTATAATAGCTTTTGCAGTCATGTCTCTTGCTGAGAAGAAGTTGGAGACTTTGCAATTTCTTTGCTAATCATTTTATGTGTAGTAGGTTCTGATTAAAGAACTTTATCATATCTACATAAAGTAAGTAAAAAAAATTGCAGACTGTTATTAAGGGGTATTACAGTGTCTAAGTGTCTGAACTTACATTGACTCATTGAGTAAGTCTTAAACAGCTCTGGCTTGCTATCCTTTTAGGAGGGATTAATTTCCAACCAGTATGCAGTTCAGTACTACTGTGGCCTTAGGCCTATTCCATTTGCTATTGTTGGAGCCAAGTAATTTTTTATTACTCTGGGATCGGGGAACTAGCTCTCAACTACGCTTACAGAAAATTCCCATTACTGACTGAGAAAGTGCCCTCTTTCTGCATGGTTGCCTCCACTTTTTTTTGCTGAATAGCTGATGTGCTTTGACCGAGTGTGCCCTGGGCTCCTGCTAACCAGGTACGAAGGGCCTATGTTCTTTCCCGAAATTTGCATTGAAGCCTAAACCAAATTGGCATCTCTGGCCCCTGTTAAATGGTAACACAGGTACCCAGGGCACTGTGACCAGAGAAGGCCTCTTAAGGGTGGCAGCACTTATTGTGCCACCCTTAGAGGTCCTGTACCTTCACATTCACACACTGACTTTGCAGGCTGTGTGTTTTGGTGCAGAACAAAGTGAACAGTTCACATGGCACACATCCCTGTGTGCCATGCCTACAGCCCACTATCCTGGCATCGGTCAGTCACCCCTCTATTTGGGTGCATTATACCAGTGGTGAGGGTACATGTGCATGAGCCCTGTATCCCTACAGTGTCTAAGTCCATTCTTCGACTTTGTAAGTGCAGTGCTTCCATTAAGAGTACATGGTGCTGGGAATTTGCCATTACGAACTCCACAGCACCATAATGGCTACACTGAAAACTGAGAAAATTGGTATCAAACTCCTCAGCATATTAAACCTACACTGTTGCCACACTTAATGAAAAATGCACACAGAGGGTATCTTAGAGATGCCCCCTGATAATTAACCTACCACTAGTGTCCAGGCTGAGTGGCTGCTTTTAGCTGCCACCACCAGACATGTTTCTGGCCCCCTGGGTCGAGAGCCTGCTGCTCTCGGGGCCTGAAACAATGCACCTCCTGGGACGAGGTGCCAAGTCTCCTGCCCCAAGATGGGCAGGGTCCACGAAGGGGAAGCTTCGCCGCCTTTGTGAGCTTCCCCAGGCCACTTGCTACGTTGAGACACTAGTCCCCACTGGTTCTGACCCCCACTTTAGGCGGGAGAACCGGCGGGAAAAACAAGTGAGGAAAAGAGGTGTGCCCACCTCTGCCAATTCCACCCTTCAGGTGGGTGAGGCGAGGTGAAGCACAACTCTCAGTCCGTGCTATCTTGCAGATAGAGGTACTCAGCCAACCAGGGAAAGGCTTATGCCCTCTTCCCACTGGCGGGTGGCATAGTAGGGGGTTTACCCACCCCAGTGAACGGACCCATTCGTCCCAACCTTTTTACCTACCTGTAACGCCCCTAAATCTAGTGTTTGGGGCACCCCTGAACCTTGCATCCTCAGACCAGAAGACACTACAAGAAAAGGAGGACTGAACAGCCGTGCCGAAGCTAACAAGAGGAAGACGCTCACTGACTTGGCACCAATTCTACTGGCCTGTTTTAACTTCAAGCCTCCTCCTGCGAATCCCGGTCTGTCCTGCAGCCATCAACCACGTAAACCCCGGAGGACCTGCCTGCCTTCAATCACAAAGACTGTGTCTCTTGTGAATACCAGATTTGTTCATCTCCAACCTCTGGCTCCGGCCGGGTACCGCAAATCCGCACTTCTACGGATTCGTGGTCAACATGTCAAACATGTTCACGGCCCATGTTTGACTGGGGCAACACCACGAGGAGGTCCCCCCGGCGATCCTGACCAGAGATCCGGTGACCCCTGACCTGCCTCATACCTCAAGCCAACGCCTGCAGCCTAAATCCAGAAGGTCCCCCCAACCGCGACCAGGAGCTAGTAAAAAGATCTGACCCTAAAAGGCACCCCTACCCCAACACCCCACGGCCTTGGGTGGCTAAACTAACTGTGCCTTACCAACCCCCAACATCCCAACTTACTTCGAAGTGTGGTTGCACCTAGAAGACCTTCGTCCCCAAGCCTGCAGTGCCTTTGCAAACCGGAGGTTCCCCATTGCAAACAGGGCATCCAACATCGAAACCGCACCCTGCACTCACGCGCCCTAGTGCTGCTGAGGGTGCCCCTTTGGTGCTACTTTGTTTCCCCATTTGCCCTGAGATAAAGTCTAGGAGGTTTGCTCCCACAATCAAGTGGCCTGCTAGTCAGCAGCCACCAACTGGAGGCCCCCTATGCCTCTATTGGATAATATTGGGCCTCAGCACTCTACACCCAGCCGCCCTAGTGCCACTGAGGGTGTAACGAGAGTGCATCCCTGACCCTGAGGGACCCCTGAACCTCCACTCCCACTACCGAATACTTACCCTAAAACCTATAACACTATATTCCTCCATGGGATAACTTTGACTTTTTCTTGGGAAAGTGTGGAGTTTGAAAACCTAAAGAAATGATTTTTAAAAAAGTACTAACGGGCGGCGTGGCTAAGATGGCGGCCTGAGAGGACGCGTCTTGAAGAGGCTCCTCGTCCCAAACCCCCAACACACCATTAACGCAATATATTTCACCCCCTGAAACGCTCTACCGGCGGTCCGCTTTGAGAGTGCTGCTTGCCAGGGGCCCAGACAATCCTATACGCAACGGTAGTAGAGGTGCGGGTCCTGCGATGTAAATGTAAATGTGTTTCGATTTATATAGCGCACTTTAACCCAGGGGTCCCAAGGCGCTTGCTTAGGGAACCCGTCCTGGTATTCCCCTGTGAGATATCCCGGCCGGGTATCCACAAGGTGAAAGCCAGGCATCCCGCCGCGAGGGTTCCTTAGGAAAGTGCATTCAAATAGCATAGGATGCTCACTTTGGAGCCAGCATTTGTTGACTTAGATTTGCGGAGAAGGCTGTCCCCGGCCCAGGAAAGGATCAGAGCGGCCCGGCCCGTCAGGCGATAGCATCCAGTAAGGCTCTCTGCGACGGATCGACCAGCGTCGCCACAGCCCAGTGGACCCGCGTCCCTGGGAGTGGGGATGGGACGAAAGGAGCAAAGGCCCGGCAGCTGACCGGCCCGGGAGAGGTCCGCGGGACGAAAAGACGTCCCGGGCGGCGACAGGCACCACTCGAGGCCCCGGCTTGGCCCTCCACGCCCGAAGAAGAAGCAAACCCTTGGAAAGCAGGCGGCGCTCCACGCTGAGGTGAGGAGCAGGCCGGTGACGCACCCTGTGGACAGCGCTCGGGGGGCGGGTACTCGAGCCCCCGGCGAGAAGCAGGTCGGGCCTAGCGGTTAAGGCTCCCTTGCGCTAACCCCGCAACCGAAGGCAGCACCACGAGGCAGGTTTGGGGCCCGGCATTACTCGAGGCCCCAGCTTGGGCCTACACAGCCGGAGAAGAAAAGTCCACTTCGGGAGGCAGTCAGCACCCCCGCGCAGAGGTGAAGAGCGGGCCGAAGAGGCACCCAGTGGACAGCACTCGGGGGGCAGGTACTCAAGCCCCCGGCAAGAAACGGGTCGGGGCCTAGGGGTTGAGGCTCTCTTGCGCTAGACCCCCCAACTGAGGGCAGCACCGCGAGGCAGGTCCAGGGCCCGGCACGACTCAAGGCCCTGGCTTGGGCCTGCCTAGCCGGTGAGCACAAGCCCACTTCGGGAGGCAGACAGCACCCCCGTGCAGAGGTGAGGAGTGGGCCGGAGAGGCACCCAGGACACAGACCTCAGGGGGCTGGTAATCGAGCCCCCGGCGCGCAACCGGTCCGGACCCTGAAGTTGAAACCCATTAGCGCCCGGCCGCACGACAGCGGGCAGCACCGAGAGGCAAGTCCGGGGCCCGGCACAAACCACAAGGCCATACCTGGGCTGGAGGGGAGTAACATCGCAGGTCGGACACTAAGCAGGCCAAAGGGCCAAGGGCATATGCACGGGGGGCACCCATCGAGCCCCCGGCGACCGAAGGTACACCAATCAACGGACAGGCGGCGAGCCAGTCAGACGGGTATATCTACGGACCCAGCGCTGATAGCGGCCGGACCAGAAAGTTCCCAGATAGCCCAAATACGAATCTCAGGCCGGTGGACCGAGGGGCCCGCCGAATCACAACGAGTCCCATTTGCTGGCACCCAGCCCCCCTCTTAGACCAGCCAAAGACCGGGGATATACCGAGAGTCATAACGGACGAACGGGGCATCACCGAAACGGAACGGGCGGTATATCATGTCCTCCAATCATCGCCGAGGCGGCCACACCATCCCAGAAATGATGGCAAAGGGCACAACCAAGGGGGGAAAAAAGCCCCGATAAGTCAATGCCATCGACTCAACTTAAAGAGAAGGGATGGGATGAAGGAGAGGCCCCAGCCACAAAATCGTTCATGGAGGCCTTATTCAACTCTCTTTGAGAGGACATTCAAACCCTCAAGCACGACATGGCCGGAGGGTACAAAGAGCTGCGCCGAGACATAGATGGCCTAGGTGAACGGGTGGCAGAGGTTGAGAACACCGGGCACGCCAGAAGCGAGGAGGTGGAACTCCTGCAGCAGGAAATTATCAGGCTCCATGAACAGCAAACAGATCTGCAGGCACACACAGAAGATCTGGAGAATCGCTCAAGACGCAACAACATTCGGGTCAGAAATGTGCCATCTAAGGCGGAAGGAGAAGACATCACGGCCTACCTACAGGACTTATTCCGAGACATTTTAGGGGAGGACGAGGGCTATGTGATCGGAATCAACAGGGCCCACAGAGTGGGCATAGCAAGACGAGCGCCAGCTCCCCCCTGACATTTTAGCCTGCTTACCCGATTACCCCCTTAAGAAGCGCATTCTGAAGGCGGTGCGCCAAAAGCAACCCATTAACTTTAAAGGCCATACTGTGGAATTATTTCAAGACTGGTCAGGAATGGAGGCCTCTCACTCGAGTTTAGTCCAATGTCCAGCCAAATTAGACTCTGGCCCACCTTACCTCGCTTTGGCAAGTTGAAGAGAGTAATGTCGTTAACCTTGGTCCGCTTGGTGCTTCGATCTTTACTCGGAGATCGGACGCAGATTTCCAAGATGGCCGCCACCCGATCTCAAGTCGGGTTAGTGGTCTAGATCATTTGTGCACGAGCGATTGCAGCAGCAAGGCAACCGCTCGTTAATTAAACTGCGCACTTCAACGATATTCCTGAGGAGACAGCAGCGACTTCTGAGTGCTGCTGACATTCATTTGGAGAACTCGAAGAAACTGAGAGTTCAGTCAGCGATTGAAGCTACAGATAAGTGGCAGAATATTCTGAAGTTTTAGAGTGGATATATTTGGAGCGAACTGTCAAGTTTTGAGACCAAAGACTCTTATTTGAAACAGTGTAATACCAAGCCTTGAGACTTACGAACTCTGAGAAAAGGTTAAGATTGTAAGCCTGAATTCAGATACAATACAGAAGAGAAGTAGATATAATTATATATATATAATTGTACTTACCAACACGTGTTAAGTCGATCAGCGGAAGAGAAAGAAAGAAGATAAATCCAATTCCTTTACAAGGACAAGCTCAATTACAACTTATTGGACAGGTTTAGCAAGGTAACTAGGTTTCTTGAGAGAGATAGGGATAATTAGCCTTTGACAGGATTTACATGTTATTTCATTTTCCAGAGCATACAAATCAGCAAATACCTACCCACGAAGAGAAGAGTAAGGTTATAAAACATATATCCTTAATAAGAGAGCAGCAAAAACACAGTGAAAGACAGGTACAACTAGACCAGTAAAATCGATAATGAGATAAGGTGTTGTCACTGTGAATGCACGATTGTCTTGTTACAGGGTTCCACAACCGAAGGAAGTAGAATCCAGTCCGAAGAACGAGAAGCCGTGCAGTCTCTCTTTTTTCGCACTCCAACTCCCCTTTCCCCCTCTCCTACACGTGAGTAATACTCGCGGATACGGAAGTTGGGAATTGATGAATTTACATGGGCTCCTTTGGAAGCTACAGTTTGGACCATATACTTGACGTCTTGGCATTTGTCAGCCATCACCCTACAGAAACGACGGGCATTCAAAGTGGCTACCACCTTCCTATGAGACAATGAGATCCCGTATTCCTGGGGGCACCCATTTCGACTTATTTTCAAATGGAAAGGGGCCCTCCACCAGCTTCGGTCCCTGCGAGAAACTTGCGACCTGCTAGGCATTCCCCTGGAAGGGGACACAAACAGCAACGACTCGGGGGCCCGTCCCTCCCAATCGAAATCCCCGCCGACAATAAGAGATGGCTGGCAGAAAGTGAGGCGTGGACTCCCGTCTAGAAAAGGCCTTAAACCGGACCCTGAGACCATGGCGCAAGAACATGCAGCAGTGATGGAAGAAGTTTCTGGAGACACGAACGACGGGTCATGAGAGAACATAAGCGGGGGTGTTATCATGCATGGACACAGCGATGAGTTGGGGGGGCCGGACGGGGGGGCCTTGAAGCCGCCACTTCCACATTTTCCCTTCACTCGAAACTCTGTACTGCTGTTGCATAGGCCTGGGACAATGATCACCAGTTGGGGATTCATAGTTGGGGTTGGGGAGGGGTGGGAGGGAGCGGGTAAGGGGATGTCCTTTGAGGTATGCGATGTTGGGGTTCAGGAGAGGGAGTTTGGGACAGAGGAGGGGGGAGGGTTCCGTTGTGTTCAGTTCGTTCAGGCAGTAGGCACAAGGGCGAGAGGTGGCATCGGACCGGGACATAGAGGGGCAGGGCACACACCACGGTATGGCTGACGAGCCCATCCAGGTACTTACCCTTAATGTAAAAGGGCTCAACAACCCAGTCAAGAGGAGGGCAGTGCTCTCCTTCTTAGAAAACTCTGGGGCGGCCATATGTCTGCTCCAGGAGACACACCTACTGGCTAAAGATTGGCACCGCATGAAATCCAGAGCCTTCCCGAATAAATTTTACTCCTCCACAACAGAGAAGAAAGCAGGGGTGGCCCTTTTATTCACCAGACACTTCAAAGGACGGGTGGGAGATAAGGTGGCAGAAATCAAAGGCAGACTCCTGGCCCACACTATTTTTTATTGGAAATCTGTTGTTCACAGTGGGGTCTATTTACGCTCCCAACACCAAACAAGAGGCCTTCCTCAAAGGGGCGCTATCGGATGTGATGGGTAACGAAGCGAGACACATCTTGATAGGGGGGGGACATAAATTTGGTCATGGACAATGAGAGTGATAGATCAGGGCAGAGGTTTGGCGATTCAGGGGCTCTCTCCACTGCAGAGAAGCAATGGCTGGCTGATAGGGGGTTTGTAGACACATGGAGAGAGATTCATCACAACACCCCAGGGTACACTTTTCATTCCCATGTGCACCGCACGTACTCCAGGATAGATCACTTTATTGGCTCCGCACAACTGGTCCCCATGGTCTGAGACGTAGAAGTCACCCCAGCGGCCCTGTCGGACCATGATGCAGTGGTCCTTCACTTGATGGTCCCACGTACACAGTCGCATAGGGGTAAATGGCGCCTCGGAGAGAATTTGCTTTCCCGTAAGGGGGTCACACAGCAGCTTTCTTCACAGATTATTTAAGCCGAAATGAAACGGGGGAGGAGGCCTTGACGGCGGTTTGGGGGGCGCTCAAGGCGGTTGTCCGAGGAGAAATACTGGCGATCGCGGCAGCAGACAATAGAGAACGGAAAGAACGGCGCCAAGAGCTGGCAGATCAAGTGCTAGAGCTGGAGAGGGTTCACTGTCGGACAGGGGTCCCCAGAATATGGCGCAAGTTGAAAGCGGCCAGAGCGCAGCTCGCGAGGCTTGATTTGGATCGGGCAGAATATGCGGCACTGCGCCTTCGTCATACGTACTACGTGGCGAGGGACAAGACCGGCCGCCTGCTGGCCAGTAAGCTCAAAGCAAAAATTGTCCGTTCCAAAATCCCGGTCATCCGCGCAGAAGGGGGAGAAGACATTCGAGAGGACGACCGCATTGTGGAAACGTTTAGGGCATTTTATGCCAGCTATACGCGGCTGACCCAGCATTGGATGAAGAGGCGGGGACAACGTACCTAGATGCCGTAGATGTCACGGCCCTCAATGAAGCGAATGCCCTAGCTTTAGATGCCCCCATACGCCTGGAAGAGGTGATTTTGGCGATTGCCAGACTCAAACCGCTGAAGGCACCGGGCCCAGACGGATAAAACGCTATCGAGGTTTGGCATGGGGGACAGGTTCCGAGCCTAGGTGGCCAGCTGTTATGCGTCACCCCAGGCGACGATCAAAGTGAATTGGATAAGCTCCAAGCCATTCGACATTAGACGAGTCAGAGCTGTCCGCTCTCGCCGCTGCTGTTCGCCATCTACATCGAACCCTTCGCCTAACACATTCGAGACAACCGAGACATCACGGGCATTAAATTTGGGGGTGAGGAACAGACTATCAGCCTCTACGCGGACGACATTCTTGTCGCCGTGGACAATCCTAGGGTATCGATACTAGCATTTCTGAAGGAGCTGGAGATTTTCGGGAAGGTATCGGGCTTCAAAATGAATGTAGGGAAGTCTGTAATTCTTCCCCTGGGAAGCAACACCAATCAGGCCAACAGGGGATCGCTACAGATGGGGGGGGCAAGCCGTACAAATGGCACTGCAGTACCTGGGGATTGAGCTGACACCCACGACAGCCCAGACAGTTGAACTAAACTACTCCAAACTTCTGACGCGCATCCAAGGGGATATTTTGAGATGGCAACAACAACCGCTCTCGTGGTTAGGACTGGTAGCTGCTTTCAAAATGTCCCTATTGCCAAGGGTGCTTTATCTTTTCCAGACCATCCCGGTCACCCCTCCTCTAGGCATGATCAAGAAGTTGCAAGACACCATGCAACAATACATCTGGGTCGGTAAACTCCCTCGACTGAGGTGTGATTTGATCACACGGGTGACGGCGGAGGGGGGCTAGGCGTGCCAGACCTACAGCGCTACTTCCAGGCTTTGCAGATGCGATACCTTTTAGAATGGTCCCGGCCACTTTTGGAGAAAACACTGGCTATTCCAAGACAGGGCCATGGCGGGCATGCCACTCTGGAGAGTCCCATTCCTGGCACGTCCAGATAGGCCGGCCTACATCAAAATATCACCCATTACCAGGACGCTTCTCCAGGTATGGGATGCAGTGGCGGTCCCTAAGGGCCTTACATCCTTTCCATCACCGATGACACCCCTACTGGATAACCCGGCATTCCCGCCTGGGTCGTTCCCAGGCTCTTTCCCACAGTGGCGGCAGACAGAGTGTTGCTCAGCGGGGCACTTGTTCGATCTACAGGGCTTCATGACATTGGACACAGTAAGGGACATGTATGCGATTGACAAACCGCAACGCTTTCAGTACTTTCAGCTCAGGCACTGGCTTACGCACAAGGACATTGTACCTCACGTGGACCACCCCCTCACCCGGTATGAGAAATGGCTTCTTACCAAATCCACATATTTACGGACAATCACAGAAATCTATATAAACTGCTGACTCCGCCCCCCCTTCTCCCCTCCCCCCCCCCCCCCCTCCGTCCCCCCCACCCCCCACACCACCCCTCACGACGCAGTCAGCAGGTCAGACGATGGAAGCGAGAACTGGGACGCAAGACATCTTCTGTCGGGTGCACCACACCACTAGAAATACAGCCAGTAGAGAATCAGCGGTAAAGGTGGGCTATTACTGGCACCTGACACCGGAGCGTTTGCACCAGAGTAACCCACGAAGAGACCCCACATGCTGGAGGGGATGCGGACACACGGGGACCATGCACCACATACTTTGGGAATGTGCAGAGGTACAGGAATACTGGGAGGTGGTGCTCCGGGACATAGACTTATACTTTGAGACGGAGATCCCCTGTTTCCCGGCATACACAATACTAGGTCTCCCTAACAAACTCACGTTCCCGCTCAAATCATTACGGGGGAAATAGATAGGACTGGCGATAGGGGCAGCAACACAACACATCCTCTCACTCTGGGGCACCTCATGAAAGCCCATACACACAGGGTGGCTTCACCGGCTATGGTACATAATGGGGATGGAAAGGATACAAGCCTCACTCACACAAACATCAGACACTTTTAAAGAAACATGGCTGCCATTAGTCTCCCTGCTAACCCAAGAATTTAACGAGCTTACGTGCCCAAAATACCTAAGGGTCCTCAGATTAGCGGATGAATTCCACAAAGCGACGGACGATACGAGGCGCACTGTCTAAATCAGGTCCTTTCAGTCACCCACCGACGACTCATCGGAACACACTGGAGGGAGGGCGAAGAAGGAGGGAGGGCACTAGGGGTGGGAGGCAGTTGGGGTTAGGGAGGGCCACGAGGGAGGAATGGGTACAGGATTTCAGTTTGCATTGTCTTGACAGATTTCTATCTCACGAGCTCACATGGACACATGGCATCCGTACCCAATGCTCAGATATCTAACGCATATGTAGCGACTAGGATTGGAAGTCACTCGCAACGTTATATCTGTCCAGGTGCTATTATGTATTGCATTGCTGAACTCAATAAAAATAAATTTGATTAAAAAAAAAAAGTACTAACAAAGACTATTTTACTTACCTGTTTACAGGAAATGTCCCAGTGTAGTATTCAGGTATGCTGCACTGTGTAAGAAAAGTAATCTCAAAAGTAACTTGCCTGTAATCTTACGGAAAATCCTATACAAAGTATATGTACTGTATTTACAAAGCATTGCATTTCTCAGAAACAATACTGTAAGTCAAAACCAAGTACATTTACAATTGCTATCCAAACTGTTACAATCTGTATATTTACTGCAAAGTACTTATCACGTACCTGTGCCAGGCTTACTTGGTTCTAGGAAATAAAATAACTAAAAGAATATTTTTATACAAAAACAATTGGCCTGAAGTTCAGTCTTAAAGTGTGTGAATTCATTTGCTGACAGAGTGTGTACAACAAATGCATAACATTGTCCTCTGATAAAGCCGTACTGCTCGACCACATTCCTACAAATAGAGAGTGAGGTTCTATCTAACTTTACCTCTGCCTATCTTTGGTGTTCCACTGGACTCTGTGCACACTATACCTCACTTTGATATAGTATATACAGAGCCAGCTTCTACACTGACCTTTCATGTCCTTCTAACAACCATCTAGTATTCCAAGTGTCTTTTTGTACTTCAACGTACTGTGACTGTAGGAAGCTGGATTTTTATGATTTACCACTCAGTCCAGAAATTCCCCCTGAAGTGTACAGGGCTCAATGTAAACCCAAAGTGCTTTATTTGTGATAGTGTGGGCGACCAGCCTTAAGCCTAACAAAGAGGGAGTATAAGACATGTGTTATGCACTCTTTTAATAAATGACACACAACTCAAAAAGGAGTCCCACACCAATTTTAGAGAACTAAATTTCTTTCAAGATTTATTTTAAGACTAAGAAATTTGTAAAAAGGTAAGTAAGGTTTTCAAGAAAAATACTTTTCACTTTAAAAAGTAGACACATTGCAATTTGCTGCTTAGCAATGTTAGCCTATGGGAGGAAAACAAAGATGTGGATTTGCCGGTAAGTATATAAGTTAGTCTTGGTTTTCAGGATGAAGCATCAGGCAAGGTTCAGGTAAGTAACAAATCTGCGCCTCTAGCAGCACAGGGGTGGCTGGGTGCAGGGTTCAAATTTGGAATCGGGCGCCAATGTTATCCATTTGTGAAAGGGGGTAATCGAAGGGATTTTGCTCACAGTTGATTAAGATAGTTTGGTAACCCAGTCTCTGGGGGTTAAGGTAAACGCAGGGGGGTCACAAGGCTGCACTAAACTTACACCCTCAGCGACAGGCATGCGCAGAGTGCCAACACAGCATCGGGTACCAAATGCAAACCAATGGTGGAGATTGGGTTTGAAGAAAGGCTACAGGCTCAGGCAAGGAGGCCGGACGAAGCCAGCCCACTGCAGCCCAGGTAAGCAGATATAGTAGGGGATGTAGGGACACAGTTGGTCGCGCTCCCCCAGGCCGCCGAGGATGGGCTCTTGACCCAGGGGTCCAGAAACGTGTGCGGTGGTGGCACACCAGGGTCAGTAGTTTTTTCAGGGATCATCTCCGAGGTCCCCTCAGAGTACATGTTTTAATGAATCCAACACTGACATCCGTATGGGTTTATGTAGAGTAGTGGTTTGGTACCAAACACTCCTGGGTTCAGTGAAGCCATCATGGTGCTTGAGTTGTCGAGGTTCCAGTCCATGTACTCTCTATTGCTTCCTTTGGCACTTAAAATATTAGACTTAAATATTGTAAGGATATACCCACACCTGCGATATAGTGCACCCTGCCTTAGGGCCTGTAAGGCCTGCTAGAGGGAGGACATACCTATACCTTAGGCAGTGCTGCTTTGACATAACGCACAGGCAGTGTGCCATGTCAACTTTGTCTTTTTTGTTTGCACCAAGGCATGCAGGCTGCAGTGGCAGTTTGCATGGCCTTGGTCAGGTGCCCTAGGGGATCCTCTTCAGTTCCAATGCCCTACATACCAAGCGTACTAATTACTAGGGACTTACAGAGGGGCCTGAAGTTGCCAAGTGTGGTACAGTTTGAGGGAAAGAACACTGGTACTGGGAACCTGTACTGCAGGGTCCCAGTATACTTCAGTCAAAGTGGATGGAAAACACTGGCAAAAAGTGTGGGTGTACTGCAACAGAAACCTACTTTGCCACAGAGACACCAAGTGTTCAACAAACTAACTGCATATTTTTCTTGTGACAGGCTCTTCATTCGCTTCTAGTCAGGTTTCTGTTCTCTTCATTCAGCTGAATTTGCACTCACTGTTCGCCATCCTCATTAACTCACTCATCATAATCTTCTATCCTTATTCGTCTTATTTTTTGTCTAACTGTAGCATTCAAGTTAATAGACCACTTCACATTTACTTTCCTCCCTCTGAACTTTAACATCAAGGGCAGTGCTGTTCATTAATTCTCATCTTAGCTACAGATCGCTCCTCAGTGGGACTTCAAATGGTTGTCACCAACCACAGTACAAATCTGTGTTTCTCAAGGGTAAGTAGTAGGTCCACACCTATTTTCTTTATACAATGCCTGAATTAGAAGCATACCCTCTTTTGGCTTCTCTTACCATGTTTTCGCTTATAAGCCCAGGTCATCTTTTGCCTTCCTACCCTTTGACTGGCTCTCTGAGATTCATCATTAGATACCTCTCAAGTCTCTTATGCTGAACTTCTCCAAAAGAGAGGGTCCTCTACTTCTACTTATCTTCTACATGCACCCCACTACCTAGTGTTATCCTCTTCCTCCTGTCATCTTTTTATTTTGCCTCTACTAGAAACTTGAACGTAGTTTTCATGACTGATAAGCATTGAATTATTTATCACTACCACTACGGCAGGACACCCAAGTATTTAACATAAGAAAATGTATCCATGTGTCCCTTTCAGTTAATACATTTCCCAGTACTTAGTTCATCAGCGTTCCTGTGGGATTCCCATACTATCCCTTCTCACCATTGGACAAGGTACCTAAATTTGCAACAAGAATGCTTTTCAATCCGCCTGTTCATACACCTACCACCTTTTTATTGACAATGTATGGCTCTCAGATTAAAAAATAGCCATCTGAGGCGGGGTGTGGCTTGGCACCAGCCAAGATAGCTGCGTAGTTTGAGAACTCCGCTGCGGCCCTCCCGTCCTTGGTAAAATTTGACACTGTCCAGAGCAGGGGTGTCCAACCTTTTCTGTATTGAGAGCTACTTCTGCTCAAGGAAAGTCCTGCTGAGCTACTAGCATATGTTATCACTGTAAAATAGTGGCAACATGTGTTAACATTAAACTATGACCACTCTAAGCAGTATTATCAGAAGTGACCACCCAAGCATTCCAGACAAGGTTACCAGCAGAAGTGTCAGGAAAACATTTCTCAATATTAAATGCCACCAACTCACTAATGAAGTTACATTCAAATTATCAAATGCTCTGTGTCACAAAGGACAGAACTAGAGCAGTAAGTCTCCCCAACTCAGCTTGAATTATCATTCGGACATCAACTTTATATGTATTTTAGAATTAAAATATTTTGTCTATGTTGGCATATTAGTTTTTCAAAATACACATTTTTTCTATCAAATACCACTTTCCATTTTGGGCAAACAAACTCAGTTTCAGAATAAAAACCTTTTCCGAAAAAACATTTACCTTTAAAATATCAGTTTTACTTTTTAGAAAACACTCAATCCACAAATATCAGTACTATCATGTAAAAATGCTTAACTCAGACAAATTTTTCTTAAAGTGCCCAGGTATTACAATCATAGGTAATGAATGTTCACCATAGCACCAAGGATGCCTTTGTTATGTGAATAATGCCCACCATTATATCAGAGCCAGCGTAACAAGGCTGGACGCCATAACATCCTGGATGCCCAACGTATATCAGTTCTGGCCATTATTATGCGAGGAATAGTCATCCTTCTGACCGGGATGGCTCAAAGTGGGCCAGTCGTGCTCTTAATATGTCAATGATGGCGGCCGCTATGGGAAAACTATACTAAAAAATACCTAATAGGCAAAGATGACCATTATTACACCATGGGCACTATTATGCCATGAACGGGCACAATTGCACCAAAGATAAAACCCTTATGATGCGGGCCAGCATACACATTTGAGGGTCCTTGACTCTAGCTTCCAGGAAACAACATTTGAGGGTCCTTGACTCTAGCTTCCAGGAAACAACACTGTTTATCAGAGAGGGACACCATGTCAGACAGGCAGACAGATAAATGAATGCAGATGAAGCTCTTATTTTTTCTTTGCTCTGGATCCATATCCTGCTCTTCTTAGCTCTTTGGTTAATCATGCTCCTAACCAATTTTAACTCTGGCTCCTAAAGTCCCAAACTTTGGTGGGTCAGCACTGATTACTATTGTCATTATTTGATAGTGCATTGTTCACATATGTGCTGAAACTGATGGAGTAGGGCGTATAACATGCCCAATTTCCTTGTGAATTAGAGTTAGAGGGGATGCAGAAGGTCATGTGGCAGACCCCATAACACAACTCAGTTTGTGTTTGAGTGTTACTATAAGGCTCTGATATTTGTTTGGTCGGCTTTCCCTCTGAGTGTTTTGAGATGAGAGGTTCAGCCTTCTTTAATATGCACAGATTCTCTGAGATTGTCTTGGCTTGTCTTCAACTCTGAGAGCTACCAGTAGCTCCCGAGCTACTCGTTGGAGACCCTGTCCCACATGGAAAAGCTGGCCTAAGTGTCCGTGCTGGAGGGGGGCACCTGGCTGGCTGAAGCGGGGCCGAGATCGTCGCAGTAAGAGGCTTGACAGTGACAGATCCGTGTGACCGAGGTGTGGCTTCGAGAACGCATGGAGGAAGGAGCCATTCGAGGATCGGCTGAGACCTGTGGCGCCGGACTGATCACAATAGAGATGGGTCTGGGACCGGAGCCCCTGATGTTGCGGGGACCGCTGGCTCTGCAGCGATCTCAAGCTGGACACCGGGTACTGACCAGCGGAGGCCAGAGTGTCAGGTCAGGTTAGGCCGAGCCGCAGCAAGAGACCCAGCATAGGGACATAGACTGCAAAACGTTCTTTCGACCGGGTGGTCCCCTCCATAGAGAGACACGCCTAAAATAACCACATTGGGGCTTTCCTCCCCCAACACCCGGAGCAAAGAAGAGAACCAGGCTATAGTGGTGAAGAACTCATACTGCAAGCCTACAGGCTGCTGGCTGAGCGGCTGCAATGGAGGACACTGAAGTACACGCCTGATGGGCTTCTGACGGGGGGGGGCGTCCCCAGGAGAGAAGCCTGTGCTCCTTGTCACTGTTCTGCGTCCCCCTTCAGATACAAAACTTGAGATAGTTGTGGCCCTTTAAACAAGCGACCACATAACAGCCGAATAGCCCACAATATACTGAGCCAGAGTAGCCACATAAGGAATCCTCTCGACCAGGCCCACAGTAATGGGTGAAACTCGTGTGGTGTAGCAGGAGGAAGTGCCCTGGAAGCCACCGGAGGAGGCAGGCCCAGATTGAGACTTAGGTGACCTTACTGATCTGAATAAAACTTCAGAAAAAGTGATAGCAGCAGAGACCAATATCACTGAACTACAAGCCACTTCCCAAAGAATGAAAAAACAGATAAAACACCTCACATAACAGCATAGCGTGATGGCGGCGAAGCTCGAGGACCAGGAGGGACAAACCCGAAGAAACCAGGGGCGCTCCTCTTCTGGAGGAGCTCAGACAGATGCGACAGAAGCACACATACTCTCTGGAACTGATGCCAGGCGCTGACTGGCTGGTGGGAGGGAGGTTGAGTGAAAGAGCCCCCGAATAACAATGAATACGGGGCGACTGCATCTGGCCCGGTAGACAAAAGTGGAGCGTAACAAAAAGACTGGAAAAAGTCACCGGGCCTTATGAATTAATGAAAAATTAATGAATGAATGAAAAAGCCTTTATAAAGCCCATAGCTACCCTGAAGCATCCCAACGCTATCTGCTGCAGCGGACAAAGGAGACAGCTTGCTAAGCAGGGACTTGGAAAAGCCAAGTTTTCATTATTTTCTGGAAAGGCAAATGATTGGACTCACGGCGTATGTGGAAATGAAGAGGGTTCCAGAGCTTAGCAGCGTTATGGGAAAAGCAACTCTTTATTTTTGTAATTAGGGTGAGCAAGAGGTTAGCCGAACTGAGGCTTCTGTTAGGGCAGAAAGGAGTAGCAATAAATTGATTAGTCATCTGTCCTTTCCCCCAGAAGGACTTGTAGGTGATACAAAGGGCCTTAAATTGAATTCTCTCCAGTATAGGCAGCCAATGAGGAGTCTTCAGTGCAGGCTTGGCAGATTGCCAATAAGGGATCTTGAGAAGTAGGCGAACTGTGCAATTTTGGATGACCTGTAGTTTAGAGGTGGTGGTTTGGGGGACTCCCAGGTAGAGCTCATTCCCATAGCGTGAAAGAATCAGAGCTTGGTCGATTATCCTTCTAGCAAGGAATGCGATCCAGGCACATGCCCAGACTTTTGATTTGGTTCTTTGGTGCTGGAACAGGGCCAAGACAATTTGGCCATAGTAACCCCAGATTGAAAATTGGAAAGTTGCCTAGCAGCATGACCTTTTTGTCTTATCTCCGTTTATCTTCAGGCAGCAGAGCTCCATCCATTTGGCTACCTTCTCCAGACAGGGGCCTAGGCTGGAAAGTGAGTTTTCTGGGTAGTTTAAGGCCACCAAGTTGTGTGTCGTCAGCGTATGTAACAATTTTCATGCCAAATGGATGGACTATCTCTGCCAGCGGACTCATGTATACATTAAATAATGTAGGGCTCGAGGAGGATCCCTGAGGCACACCGCAGCTGAGAGACATACACTTAGAAATTACATCTCCTTCGAAGACCTGAAAGGACCTACCTTCTAAGAAGGACTGAAGCCAGGTGATGACACCCCCAGTCTCTCCAAGACTCCTGAGTCGGAGAGTGAAGATATTATAGTTTACAGTGTTGAATTCGGCACTGAGGTCCAGGAGAATGATAGCCGCTTTGCCACCCTGGTCCTAAATTCTCCTGGACTCAGCCACCGCTAAAAGAGCTGTCCAGCAAAGTCATGTGTTCCAACAAGACTTGGGTACAGAGAGGGGAGTTAGCTGTATGAGACGGGTCCTTATGAGCATCTGCGAGAGGGAAGGTGAAATATGTCTTGAATTTTCTTATAGAAGAGCTCTGTCAGATTGTTACAGCGGGCAAGGGAGCCCTCAGCGGTGGCTTGTGGGGTGGGAAGTTTGATGAGAGATTTTGCAATGCGGAAAATTTCACGTGGTGAATTAGACGCAAGACAGATTTTTTTCATCCATAATAGGTGGCTTGTGCTGATTTAATCTTAGCTTGATAAATTTGAATAGCCACCCTGTATTTTTGTTTACTAGAAGCCGTATAGTCCCGTCTCCATTTTCTTTCAAGTTTTTTAAAATTTGTTTAATTTTGCGGAGCTTAGGGGAGTACCACGGAGAGATTTTCGACCTATCTTGTTTGCTTGTGGATTTTTTGGGGAGGACATGGTCTAAAGAGTGCTCGATCCACTTGTTAAATTTATCATTGGCCACAATAGGGTTTAATTCGCTGAAAGGCTTAAGGCAATGAGAGCAGAAACCCACTATTCTAGGGTAAGCTTAGACCATGAGCATTCCTGGCTACTAATCATACTAAATGAGGAAGGTGGGCCCCTAATGTCCCATGACAGGGGAATCAGGAGGTGGTCTGACCATGGGTGCGTTGGTGGTGCCCCCACTGAAAGATCCTCACTGTTAGTGAAGATGGTCCAATAAATGACCCTTAACGTGAGTGGCTCCAGAAAGTCTTTGTCTAAACTAATGTGCTAACAGATTCCTAACTAACTCAGAGGCGGGGCTGTAAGAATGTGCAAAATTTAAAATAACAATGGGGACAGAAGATATTGTCCTTCGATGGCAGTAAAGAGTGAAGACCGCTTTCATTTACACCTCCCCCCCCCAGGCAACTGAGGTATTCAGGGGAATAAAAGCGTTTACCTGCAGGAGAACGGACAGTGGGTATGGCCCTTGGCCCGACCGGATGCGGACGGGTGCAGATAGGCTTCCCTTTGGCGCCAATGTCGCGCCTGCTGCGTGTCACGGTCCGCATTTGCTTAAGTAGGTCCAGCAGCTAAACTGCTGACCGTGTTACTCCGCCCCCTGCCCGAAAGTGAGAACCTTTGGTGCTGCCTACTCCCTCCACGCAATCGGGACGAACTGTGGTGGACCGGGTAGCATGGCAGTAGGTTACTGCCAATTAAAGGAGGGCAAGGTGAGAAAACAAAGGGCTAGTGCAAGCAAAGATTAAAACAAAACATCAGTGCAAATTCTTTATTAAAATCCTTTAGTTGAAAGAAGAAAAGTTTAAAATAAACCATGCTGCCTTACTTGATCCCGCGTCCGCCCGATACCCTAAACTGATTACTGGAGTGGGGCCCATCACATGTATGGTTAATTACTTGATGCAATGAGGGCAGAAGGGCGGCTGCATACACACGCGCTGCAGAGCCAGCCAACCACAAGTTGTAGTTAAAATGGTTCTAATGGGACGACAGGCGCTCTGCAAATTAGGGAGTTGGATAGTTCTAAACCTACTGTGCAGGGAGGGAGTCAACTACATAGGGGACTAGATTTTTACACATCAGGTTATGTTTGTTACATGTTATCTTTGTTTTACACATCAACCCATCTTTTCAAACTAGGCGGATCAGTACAGCAACTAGGGGAGGGAGGGGTTGAAGAGAGAGGTGGGAATGGAACCTCAAACGCTAAACACCAAGACATAGATTAAGCACCACAGTCTGTGACCGTACTGAAAAGTTTGACTTGAATGTGAAGGGCCTGGGGGACCAAATTAAACGTACTATGGTCATGCAAGATCTACGTATGCACTCTCCTGACTTGGTCATCCTTCAGGAGACGCACCTGTGAGGCAATCAATACCTAGCACTCAATAGATATGGTTACACTTTGGTAGGTCACACGGGCTCTACGGCAGGATCCCGAGATGCGGCGATATTGGTCAAAAACTTGGTGCCTCTGATAAAGAACCACACTTAGCAGGAACCACTGGGCAGATTTGTGACATTAACTGGGACATGGGAGGGGCGAAACCTCAACTTATGTTTCGCTTACATCCCACCAAAACTCAATGCAGACACCCTCCCTGAGGTAAGCAAAATCTTACTAGAAATGTGCATATTAGGTGGGGACATGATCATGGTAATGTCACACAAGTTAGACAGAACTACAGTGCCAGCCCGTATTGGAGGAGCAGAATCCCTGTGGGTATTTGCGACGGCAATGGGCCTGTCGGACTTCTCGAGATTGCACACCCCGACGAGTAGACAGTAGACTTATATTTCTGCTGCGCATGGTTCCGGGTCGCGTCTAGATTATCTCTTCTCGCAATGCATGCATGTGGGAAACTTCTGAGGGGCGCAGGTCACAGCCAGAGGCATCTCTGATCAATCACTAGTTCCAGGGCCTAGTCTGAAACTACACCACACCCACATGCATAGCACCCTGGTACTTCCAGAATAGAGGATTCCAAGACAAATTCACAGAGCGAACACAGTAGTGCTTCAACGAAAACATGGGGTCGGCAGACTCACACTCCACTCTGTGGGAAGCATACAAAGCGGTGGCGATTGGAAACTTGCAAGCAACGATAGGGGGCATCAAGAAAGAGAGGTGCTCTGTGTAAAACGCTAGAGCACGAGATAGAAACACTAGAACAAACGTCCTGTAGTCGTGAGTCAGAGGTTTGTGGGCTGAGACACACAATACGCCTTAAAGGGTACTTACGGATTTAGAGGAGGAGACTGTGCGCCAACACTCAATAGCTGTTCAAAGGCAGCTATATGACTAAGGGTCAAGGCCAACAAGCTCATCACATTGCTACAAAGGAGATATGAAGAGCATAACTGGGTCGCGGAAATCCGTATGGCAAATGGTGCAAAGTCTGGGTCGGAAGCAGACATAGCTGAGGCATTTTCGTCTTTCTACGAATTACTCTGTCAATCTGTGACCGCTAGATCAGAGGACGAAAGTATTGAACTGCTCAGAAAATTTTCCTTGCCAACTCTTTCATATGAAGATATGGATGCCCCAGATTGTGATTTAGCAAAGGAGGAGGTGGAAGGGACCCTCCGAGACTTAGTCCGGGAAGGTCGCCGGCCTTAATGGGTTACCTGCAGAACTCTTCACATGTGTAGCAATGAGGGTGGTGCAACTGATGCTGGACATGTTTCAGACCGCCCTAACAGAAGGATGTCTGCCCAAGGTCCCAAAAAGGGCAAGCCCGCAGAGCCATGTGACTCCTACCGGCCTATATCTCTCCTTAACTTTGAAACCACGTCCTTGCAAAGGTGCTGGCAAACCGAATTATACCTATAATCTCCACCTTAATACACCCAGACCAGTCTGGAATCATACCCCACAGAAGTACGCAACTTAATTTCAGACGACTATACTTTGTAATCCATTGCCACGGCGGCACACCCACATATACCTGCAACTCTTATGTCATTAGATGCCAGAAGGCCACTGATAGCATCAAAGGCCCTATCCCAACGCTGTGCTGCTCAGGCTGGGCTTCAGAACACACTTCTGTGCCTGGGCTTGTCTCCTGTACCAATGCCCAAAAGCCTGTGTGCGGATAAATGGGTCAATTTTGAGGGCGTTCACACTCCGCCAGGGCACACAGAAGGGGTGCCTGCTACCCTCAATATTATTAGAATGGGCACTAGAACTATTAGCAACATGGATCCGAGGAGACCCCTTAATCTGGGAGGAGTATATCGCTGTACGCAGACGATGTACTGCTCTATGCACACAAACCCAAACAAACGTTCCTTAGACTAATAAATATACTTCGACTCTTCTGTACCTATCCTGGATACCAGATAAATTGAGACAAATCTCTCACCTTTACTCTCGCAAGCGAACTCCCACCACTCACAACTGATCGCGCGTCCCTGACGCAACATGATAAATTCAAATACTTAGGCATGTGGATCACGAGGACAGCTGAGGAATTCCTAAGTCTCAATATATATGTTCCCATTTAGCGAGGCTGCGCGGGAACACAAAACACGGGCAGACCTTTACCGACCTCCCTTCTGCGTAGTGCAACACTATTTAAGATGATGGCCCTACCGCGCTTGCACTATGCCCTGCAGAACACCCGATATAGGACCCCATACTCCTTTTTCAGGACTATCGAGGGGGAACAATGCAGCCTTCTGTGGGAGGGCGGTAAACCTCGGATAGCATTGTGCAAATTACCGCATGGGGTATATGAGGTCGGTCTACCGGTCCCGGACATTCAGAGCTACTATCTAGCATCCCAACTGCTCTATATTAATTGCTGGGTCTTTGTGCCACAGACAGAACCGGAATATAATATTGACAGATATGCGATGAGGAGTGAAGGGCACCTAGCGGCCCTCTACTCAGGTAACTGGGGAAGCCGCTTCTACCACACACAAGAGGTCGTATGAGCGTGGCTATCAACCACTAAGCTGCGGGGTGGGACTCGAGATTGACTCAACAAACACCACTTAGGGAGAGAGGTGCACTTGGCGACGTATGGCGCCTGCAGGGAATCCACAAGTAGAGCCTTATAGGTCTGGACAGCATTGGGGACGTATGGCAGGTTGGAAGAACGCTTACCTTTGCAGAACTCGAGACTGAATATCAAATGGACGGCATAGAACAATTTCACTACTTACAATTAAGATATGCCCTACACAGTTCCATACCAGAAGGAGAATCCATACCGTACTATTCCCCTTTAGAGGACCGACTATTACTCGACCTTGTGCAAGACCAAGCAACATCTCTAACCTATCGGAAAATAATGAATAATCTCCCAGATCCCTTGGTCTCACTGAGAGCCACCTGGGAATCTGACCTGGGACTACTGGAGGACGACAATTGGCAGGAAGCAATTCAGAGCCCTAGGGAGGTAGATTTAGATAGATCCAACTGAGAGTCCTGCACAGATCTTACACACCTCGGACGTTCCATTAAATTGGGACTCAGATCACTGCATCGGAGGGGTGCGGGGGGACAGGTAATTTCTTTCATATTATCTAGGGTTGCCCCAAATATACAGCGCTATTGAACTCTGGTCACTGGAGTGATGTCTGAACTACTGGGCACAAACAGAGACGCTCGCTGGCACTTACAAGGCATAACAGGCGAGACCAGGTGGCCCTCTCACCTGAAAACCTGGCTCGCATTGGCCTCAGTGATGGCAAAGCGGGCACTGGAATCAGCAAAGCTCTCCAGCTGTAAGCAACATTTAGACTTTTGTTGCCTGGCAGAAAAGGCTGTCTACCAAAGTAGGAGATGCCCCCCCCCCAAAAATAGAAGAAAGTATGGGGTCCATGTTAAAAATACGGATCCTAATTAAGATGAAGATATGATTGCTGGGGAGGAAGGGTGTAATAGCCCCACAAAAAACAACTGAGGGCTGGCAATCACTCTCTGTTACATGTAATATTGTATCCTTGCTCTAAGAACTGCTGATGACGGCGGGCGTGGCCAGGAGTGTCAAGATGACGGTCGCACTTTAGAAGTGCTCCGTACGCCTCTGTCATCCGCTTCTTTATCCGCCACTATCATCGACCATTTGCTTTAGTTTTCTGTCCCTGGACTGCTTCTACGCCTGGAATACATGAGAGGAGTTTACCGGGTGGTGCTTTGATGTTCTTGTCAGCCTTGCGGAGTAACCGCCACATGACCACTCTAAAATGGTGGCAAGCTCCGGTAATCTGCTCCCGCCTGAGGCGCTGCACTGAGCTAAAAGGCCCAGGGGACCGAGGCTCCCGGGTCTTCTAGAGGTGACAGATTCACTGCGGACCTGTGAGCCCTGCGCCTGGTGGAGGTGAGAGGCGCCTGTGGAGGTGGCCTGCCGCTGTCATCGGATTGGGCTCTTGGGGTTCTTTGAGGAATGCGGGAGGACCGGCTGTCGATCGTGCGGAGGAAAGGCGAGAGACTGTCCCTCTCCCGCTGGTGGATGTTGCTGCCGAAGTCCGAGCCGCATACTAAGTGAGTGTTGGGCCCGGACTGCTGCTGGAGATTTCAGTATCCTGTATCTTAACACCTCTCTTGGGTGTGGTGACCCCCCTTGGTGGCATCGTGCCGGGGACGGTGACTGCAGGCGGCCTGTGGGACTGGGTCGGCCGGGGGCCCTTGAGGTCAGCCTTTGCTGATCTGACGGAGCTGGCAAGAAGAGTTGAGGAGTTGGGAGGTGGCCTACGGCGGACCTGCTGTGCCGCCTGAATGCTGACGCTAAGCAGCTGGAGAGCAGGCGGAGTGGTTCGGCCGTCTGCTCGGGCAGCATAGGGGTGAAACAGCGGGTGACCTGTGTCTCCTGGTAACCATGAGGCGTACCTGAAGAAGGTTACCTGCTATACAGCCTGAGCGTGGGTTCCCGACCTCCGGGCGGGTCCTCAGCCCGTGGGGCGCACTGCTAGATTATTCCTGGGTGGAACAACGGTGTAAGCGGGGCTCCCAGGCCGCTGCCCTCCTGCGTGTGCAGCATCGAGGGCCC
This sequence comes from Lissotriton vulgaris, assembly GCF_964263255.1. Lineage (NCBI taxonomy): Eukaryota > Metazoa > Chordata > Amphibia > Caudata > Salamandridae > Lissotriton > Lissotriton vulgaris. Next base: position 473,054,129 of record NC_141689.1, read on the forward strand.
GCTACACATGGCCTGGGACCCAAGTGACCTCCTCTATATTTGAAGGGCTCGGCTGCTACTCCGGGTGGAGGTGTAGGCGGTACCATCCCTCTTGGGCAATTTGCTTCCTCCTCCCCCTCTCTCCCGAAATCTAGTGGTAGGGAGCCGTGGGGCGCAGGCAGCTGGTGTTGTGCAGCATCCTCCTCTCTGGTGAGTGTGGCGTTCAGGCCCGCGGGACGGTGTGGTGAGGCCCTGCTGGAGGGGGGCGGTATCGGCTGCATCACTGGGCAGCAGGCAGACGGGGACGTCCTCCCCACCCCCCCATCGGAATCGGGACGTGTGATCCCTGCAGTTTACACTCCTGCGTTTGCTGGGAGTGTGGTAAATCACGCACTCTCCGGACCGGGGCCTGCCATTTGCCCAGGGGAAGCGCCATCTTGCACACAAGCTCCCCGAGTGCAGAGGAGCCTGGGCTGCGCTAACTGGATGGAGGACTGCTGAGGGGGATGTCCGCCGCTCATTCGCTCCATCTCCTTGTAGGCGTGGCTTCTCCATGTACGCGTGGCTCTGCGCCTGGGGCTCCCTGGATGGGTCGCCTCTGGCCCTAGCCCCTGTTCTTCTCTGGGGCCCTCTCAGCTCTGCTGTTTGCAGGGGCTGTGGTCTCATTGCTGTTTAATCCCTGGCTGTCAACACTGCCGCGTGAGGCCCCCAGCGGTCCAGTCTGTTACGTGTGACAGCGGCCACCTGCTCTGGGGTACTCTCATGGACCGGGACCCCTGGACTCCTGGTGCGCTGTGGGCCCTACCTGCGGGGGGCTAGCTGCGGAACTGTAGACTTTCCAGGAGAAGTTATCATCGGTGCCTTGGGGAGGACTGCTGGGAGTGAGGAGACTGGGCCTGTGCGGCATCCTTGGGCGTCTTAAACCAGTGGTGGACACGTGCGGGGGCCTGCCCGATTCCAGTCTGCCCGGTTGGGTTTGAAGCAGGTGCTGCTGCTGCGGGGCCCCTCCGGCGGTTGGTGGTGGGCCTGTGACGAGCTCCTGTGCCTGGAAGTAGAGGTAAGGAGTGGGGCGCAAGGCGCCGGGGTTTGGGTGGAGGTTTCAGCTGTCAAACGGGCGGCAGGCAGGTGTGAGGGTGCTCTGGTCACTGCAGCTTTCTTTGGGTCACCCCGTCTCCTCCCCCTCTCCCACACTCCTGGCGCACCTCTTCCGTCCTGTGGTTGAGGCGATCTGACATGATTGGACCGGGCCCTGCCCAGTGACGCACAGCGGCGCTTGTCAGTTATAACCCCCTGCGCAGCGGTCACTCGCCGGGTGAGCACTTGGCGCGAGCTGGAGTGGGGTCCGGCCTGGGAATCATTGGGAACCTGGTCCTCATTGGGGACAGAGCACGGGCAGAACGGATAGATCTGCGAAGGTCCCCACCACTCGGACCAAAATGGACCGCTTTACCACCCAGGAGGGGAGGGGGCTTCGGGTGGGGAGGGGGGGATGCTCCTCCGTCCAGAGCTAGCCACCATCCTCTAGGCCATCCACGCATCCCAGACCTCGGTGGAGGGCAAAATTGCCGAGGTAAGGGTGGACATGACTTACATTAGGCAGTACCTCCGTAACGCAAATGCCCGGATTAAAGAAAGTGATTCTAGGATCTCCTCGTGAGGATGACGTGCAGCAACTTAGGGGACAGGTGGCACGTCTCCAGTCATACACACAGGAGTTGCACCGTGGGTCGAGGCGCAACCACCTCCGCCTGGTGGGCTTTCCGAAGGGAGCGGAGCAGGGGCGAGCGGTGGATTTCCTGGAGCGGTAGTTGCTATCGTGGGTCCCTGAGGGGGCCCTATCCCCTTGGTTTGCAATTGAGCGGGCCCATCGGTCCCTGTCCCCCAAGCCACTGCTGGGTGCTCCCTCTCACCCGCTTATCATGCGGGTCCTTAATTTCGAAGCCCGTGACATCATCCTGCCTGAGGCCCGCAAGCATCATTGAAAACAATGGGGTAGACCCAATAAGTCAACAGGACCTGGGTGATTGTATATATATAGAAAAAGTGGTCCTAGACACAATTTTTTAAAAAAGACAATTGATGTAAGTATTAGTTATTCACAATAAACAGATAGTCAGATATAATCTGAAAGACAGACGGAGATGTATTATTAGCTAATTCTGCTATAAATGCAATGAACCCAACACAACAGTATCAAGACAAATTATACTGCAGTTTATTTACATATTCATGAGAATGAACAATAGGAAAAATAGAAAGATTGGTGCTCAAGTGATGAGAAAAGAAAAGCTGAAGGCATAAGGTTTAGGATAATTCAGTGCAACAAAGAAAATATTTTACATTGCACATATAAAGCCGACGATATCAATCGTGCTACATGAGGGAAAGAGGATCCAATCAGTCCCGGGACACAGTACGCTAGCAAGCAATCCGGTCTAATAAGTAGAACTAAGAGCAACTCACCCTGGTCCGGTGAAACAGTTGACATTTAACCGGTTGCTGAAAGCGAGGAAGAAGTTGGTCTAATTTGGGAAGACCTGTGTTGGAGCAAACAAACCCGGTTTGAGTCCAACAATTCAAAATGCCGCCACTAATAAAGTCTAAGCGTCATTACAATTACAGACACTAGCGGTAATTGACGCCAATACAATTAGTTTTAAAATTCACATGTGGACACTAACAGAAGAATATCAGGATTATGGTTTGCAGAATTTACCTTTTGTTAGTTCGTAAGTCCCTGTATTTGGTACTGCAAGTCCGTAAATTTGAGGTTAGTGGCTCGTTACTGCAGACTAAGTCCGGCACATCCCGACTCTCACATCCGGGAAAAACCACGTGATAGGACGCCGCCAATCACAGCTATTAGTGTGTGTCAAGGCGCGTAAGGCTAAACAAGGGACTAATGATTAGGCGCATACAAATAGAGGTAAAAGAAGGACTACGTTCGTTCAAAGCGCTAATCCTGGATAGGGGTAAACGGAGGATACCAACCAGGGTATCGAATCATATCGCCATTTAATTCACATTAAAGCCGAAAATTTCAAACAAACATGTATGAAGAAAGCGTATACAACAGTGGTCGACATTATTAACCATCAAATGTCAAAGGTAGGTGCAAGTCCATCTTAACACCAGTTCGTTTTCAAACATGTCATCAAATTACAGAAAACAACAATAACAGTTACTGTAGATACATAACAAACACAAAAATACAATAAATACATAACAATACAATATATTCAGTCACAAGCGGCAGCATGTATCAAGAACAGTTACATGGGGAAACGCTACAGCTCTTATAGAAAACCCATTGACAGTGTGTTACATTCAAGTAAGAAATAATTCAATGGGGATAAAAGTGCAGTCAGATAAACGTAGCACAGAGTACCCCTCAAGGTGGAAGGAAATCAGCCATTTGGCTGTAGTGCCATTTGCCTCATTACTTCCTCCTGTTCATTGAGGCCCGCAAGCAACAACGGCTCCTACATGAAAACTGCACCATCATGATCTCTCCGATTTTATCCAGTATTTGGGTGTCTTTCATAGATTCACATGCCTGAATCATTCCCCGTCGTCGAGACTGGAGCCTCCGGTATATAAAAAAGTAATGTCCTAAGACATACACATAAAGGAATAGGCCTAAGGGTCTCACCTTAGTGTCCTATCTAGGTCCTTATGCAGGAAGGACCAAACAGAGTAGGCCCAAGGGTCCCACCTTGGTAGCCTATCTGTGTCCTTTTGTAAAAAGGACCAAAGTAAAGAGAAACAATCAATCAGCTACTACCTCCTTCTAGAACCTTCCTGTCAGGAGCCTCAGTCTCTCAGATTTTCTACCGCACGTTGTGCTAGGGAGTCTCCACCTGAGTTCTCCTCAGGAAACTTATTCTTTTCTTCAAATCTCGATATTTTCACAACTTCTTTGCCATGGCTGATAGCCAGAAAAAAGGACTATTTCGAGCCTGTACCTCTTGTGGAAAAAAGAGGCTACACGTGGAAGATAAACATGAGACCTGTTTATACTGCCTCTACCCCTACGACCAGGCAAGGACTGCAGAATATGTAGGACATTCTCCCATAAAACCCAGAAGGACCGGGAAGGACGTCTTCTGATATGGCTGAACAGGCTTAAGAACAAACCTGAGAGCGACCTGGTTTCAGAAGGTGAGAGCATGTCTGGCGCCTCGCAGTTCTCCTTGAAGAGGCCTAGGATTTCCTCCCCTGGGCCCTCAGACACCCCTCCTAAGAAGGCCAGAAAGTCTTCAGAGGGCAAGCCACCTGTGTCTGACAAGGACCTTCCTGTCCCCAGGAAGCAGCCGCTGATTCCGGCGGCGACAACGTCTATTGCCTCCTCAGCGCTGAAAACCGTCTCTACGTCGACGACGACGGCCTCGTCGGCGTCTTCCTCGACGACGAGAACGACACCTTCATCGTCGGCGAGTAGACCTGTGCCATCTACCGTTCCCTCGACGACTAGGACTACGTCGTCGATGACGCGGTGGACGCCGAAGGCATCGACGACGACGAAAGCCGCAACATCGCCGCAACATCGACGAAGCCTCCCTCGTCAACTAGGAGCACCCCGTCGACGGCGGCGAAGCCGTCGACGACGGAAAAGTTGTCGTCGACGAGAACGTCGACGAGGGCATCGTCGACGGACATACCGTCGACTAAGAGTAAAATTCCGCCGACGGCGGAAAGCTCTTTGGTGACACCGCCAACACAGGCGTCGACGGCAACTAGTACCTGGAAAGAGTCTGAACTGCTCTCGCATGCTATGGATGCCCAGACGTCTCATGTCACAATCAAAATAACTAAAAAGCCAATCACACCGGACATGACATCACCTAGTAAGGTGCAACAACTAACACCATCCTGCTTCTTACAAGACCAGGAACTGGATGAGGAACTTTTTACTCAGGCCACTAGCCCTTCGGAACTGGTACTTAAGTGCCAGAGTACAGATGAGGAACAAGAAGTAGAGGAATGCGTGGATCAAACTGTCCATACTCAGGTACACACACAAGTGACACCGATGGTGGGCCTGCCAGCATCCATCGTTTCGGACCTACAATTCCTCATCAAAGATTATAAAGAGCGGTTTCCAGAAAAAAACACTCCTGTTGCACCTCCAGCTCCGCAGGTACCTGCTCCTGTACCTCGACATAAACCCCCTCCGCTGGTACTTCCTAGAAATCAGGATCCAGCACAAGACACCATCTCGTCCGACGACGATGAGAGAGACCATGAAGAGGGGGAAGTCCGCGATGATGACTCAGACCCTGACGCAGACCAGGACTACATCACTCACTCTCCGGCCTCTCCAGAGCCACAGTCTTCGGAGTCTCCGCCCGCAGACATTGGTGGCTTCCATAACCTCATTGAGAGGGCAGCCAAAAGGTTCCATGGAAACACAGGAGACTGAATGTTTCCTCTATGATTTTAAGGAACCTACGAAAAAGACGACAAGATCGATCCCGATTATTGACTACCTATTGAAACAGGGCAAACAACTGATGCAGACGCCAGCTTCTCTGCAGGTACTAGTGCCCAGGCTTGATAAAAAATACAAAGCTACATCTTCGGCACCAGCATGCCTCACGGGTCACCCCAAGGCAGACTCCGTGGTTACTCAAGCAGCGCAGAAAAATTCGCGCAACCCTGCGTCTCCCTTATCAACGCCACCCGATAAGGAAGGCAGGAAGCTGGATGCCATTGGAAAACGCTTTTCCACCACGTCTGCAATGACGGTGAAGATCGCATATTCGATTGCACTCCTGGGCCGCTACAACCGTCAGCTCTGGGCGGACATCGCGCCCTACCTCGATAATCTGCCAGAGGATTTGAAAGGGGAGGCACACTCACTACTCCTAGAGGGCCAAACATCGGCTTCTGAATTGATTGACTGTGCCATTGACGTAGCCATGACTGGCTTCAGACAGCTGGCAGGCGCCGCTGTCCTTAGACGTCAGGGTTGGCTTAAGGCCACCTCCTTCCGCCAGGAAGTTCAAACTAAAATCATTGATATGCCTTATGATGGCGCACATCTTTTTGGAGAAAAGATCGATGACGCCCTCAACACAATCAAAAAGGACACCGATACAGCCAGAGCTTTGGGAACTCTACAATTTAGAAATCAGTCCTTTCGTGGCAACAGAGGGAGAGGACAATCTACATACAGAGGTTCCTACCAAAATAGGTCCTCCTACCCGTACTCCCAGGGCAAGACGCAGTTCCAACAGCGTCAAAACCAGACGGGACGTCAAACTTCCTACAACAAATCGACCTACAGGGGAAAAAACCAAAAGAGACCTGCTGGCAATCGCCAATGACTCTTCCAATTGGCCAGCCCTTCCACCAACGCATTCTTTAAGACTTGGAGGAAAACTCTCCTTCTTCCTGCAGAACTGGCGACAAATAACGACGGACCGGTTGGTTTTACAACTTATCCAATTCGGTCACTCACTGGAATTTCTTTCGAATCCCCCAACAACACCACCAGCCAAGCGGGCCCACAGACACCTACGGCTGCTTCTTCAGGAAATAACTTCCATGCTTCAAAAGGGTGCAATAGAGAAAGTTCCACACGCCCAAAAGGGGGAAGGATTCTACTCCCACTTCTTCCTAATTCACAAAAAAGGCAAGAAATGGAGACCGATCCTCGACCTGAGAGCACTCAATGTCTTCCTAAAGAAACAATTGTTCTGTATGGTCACGCTACAAGAGATCCTGGGACTCCTGGAAGAAGGCGACTACATGACGTCACTAGATCTGCAGGACGCCTACTATCACATCCCTATCCTCAAGGGACACAGGAAGTACCTCAGGTTCGCAGTAGCAGGAACCCACTACCAATTCCGTGTCCTTCCGTTTGGCCTCAAATCTGCCCCACGGATATTTACAAAATGCCTCTCTCCTGTGGCAGCCTTCCTTCGTCAACAAGGACACCAGGTTTTCCCATACCTGGACGACTGGCTGGTAAAGGCGCCGTCGGCAACAGCCGCAGCCGCGTCTTCCAGCGCCTGTCTGTATCTTTTCCGCCAACTAGGCCTGACTCAACAGAGAAAAGTCATCACTGACACCCAGCAAAGTCATCACTTTCCTTGGAGCGACCCTGGACATGGAACGCGCAAGAGCCTTCCCCTCGCAGGAGAGAAAGACAAAACTCATCTCCTTAGCCACGTTGGTGGCATCCAAAAAGACTCTGACTGTCCGTACCTTCAAGTCTCTCCTCGGCATGATGTCTTCATGCATTCTGCTCATTCCACACTGCCGTCTCAAAATGCGCCCCCTCCAGGAAGCACTGACCAGGCAGTGGACACAAGCTGCGGGATCATTCGAAGACCGCATACGAGTCACACGAACTATAGTCAACCATCTACAATGGTGGAGGTCGCCCAAACACCTGTCGCAGGGACTGCCGTTCCTGCTTCCGGCGGAACCACATGTGGTCACAACGGACGCACCCTTAGAGGGCTGGGGAGCGGTCCTACAAGAGCTCCAGATAAACGGCAAATGGACGCTGCAGGAATCCAAACTCCATATCAACATTCTGGAGCTAAGGGCAGTCATTCTAGCTCTCCAATCTTTCCTCCCACGCATCCGAAACTCCCCAGTGCTCGTCCGGACAGACACCACGACGATGCACTACCTGAACAAACAGGGAGGGACGCGTTCGCTTTCACTCTCTCAAGAATCTCAGAGAGTCTGGAATTGGCTCCTAGAGCATGGAATAACTCTCAAAGCCGAATACGTTCCGGGCAAAGACAACGTCCTGGCGGACGCCCTGAGCAGGGAACAGTCTCTATCCCACGAGTGGGAGCTGGATATGGAGGCGCTGAACTACATCTTTGCGGAGTGGGGAACCCCGCAGATAGACCTCTTTGCCAGCAGGGAGAACGCCAAATGCCCAAGCTTCGCAAGCAGGCTTCCCCAACCAGGAACCCTCGGGAATGCATTTTCCATAGCTTGGCGGAACGTGTTTGCTTACGCCTTTCCGCCATTTCCACTGATACCCAGGGTCCTCAGGAAGATGAAGTCGGAGCCCTGCACCCTGATCCTCATCGCCCCATCCTGGCCGAGGCAGCATTGGTACATGGAACTCCATCGCCTGTCTATCCAACCACCTCTTCGCCTACACAGTCATCCGGCCCTGCTCACAATGTCCCATGGACAGGTTCTCCACCCGGGCCCTCTGAAGTTATCAGCCTGGCTCCTGAATATCTCGAATTTAGCCACCTGAACATTCCACAGGAATGCAGAGATATTCTCGCTAAAGCTAGAGCTGACAGCTCTACAAAAGACCTATTCTCTTAAATGGAAGCGCTTCTGTGTCTGGTGTGCGACAGAAGGCCTACACCCTTTCCATGTCACCCCACAGCAACTGCTACCATATCTGCTACACCTGGCGCAGTCAGGCCTTGCACATGCGTCCATCAAGGTACATCTAGCAGCAATATCCAGGTTCACAAGAACTTCTAAGGGTCCTTCCCTGTGGTCGGACAGGCTTATCAAACAATTCCTGAAAGGCCTATTAAGGTCCTTTCCAAGGCCAAGACCTATCCCTCCGTCGTGGCACCTCAACGTGGTCCTTCACCAACTGATGAAGCACCCCTTCGAACCTATCCACAAAACGGATATCAAATTCCTTTCATGGAAGACGGCCCTCCTCCTGGCTCTAACCTCTGCCAGAAGGGTTGGTGAATTGCAAGCTCTCTCCATCCAAGACCCTTTTTTACAATTCAGAGAGGACAGAGTCATCCTGCGCACTAACCCACGATTCATACCCAAAGTCCCCTCGGACTTCCACCTTAATGAGCCAGTGGTTCTAAAATCGTTCTTTCCAAACCCAACTACTACGGCTGAAAGAACCCTGCATTCATTAGATCTGAAGAGATGTCTCAAATTCTACATCGACAGAGCAAGGCACTTCAGAAAATCATCCCAACTCTTTGTGGCATTTAGCAGACCAAGGAAGGGCATGTCCCTGACGAAACAAAGTATATCAAGGTGGATCTCTTCAGCGATAACTTTCTGCCATGACAAGGCTGGGCGGCCTTTGGACTCGCGGGTCAAAGCCCATTCCACGAGAGCCATGTCCACGTCTGCGGCACTATTTGCTGGAGTGCCACTCCTGGACATCTGTAGAGCGGCGACCTGGAAGTCACTGCATACCTTCACCAGGCACTACTGCTTGGATACTGAGCTGACGAAAGATGCAGCAGTGGGCAGAGCAGTGCTTCGCCATCTATTCCAGTGAGGTGAGCCTTCTTACTTCCCACCATCCTTTACTGGTATGCACATCTCTTTATTCCTAGATACTACTTGACATTGTATGTTGTTGATTTACAGTCACAGATATGAATTATCTTTAGACTTATATATGCTATACCATCACAGAATGTGCATATTGTATTGCTTGCTACTCTGCTTCAGGCATGTGAATCTATGAAAGACACCCAAATACTGGATAAGAAATGCGTTACTTACCTTTAACTGCAGTTATCCAGTATTGGTGTCTTTCATAGATTCACATGCACCCTCCCGCCTCCCCTGGAAGGACTCACCTATCTCTCTAACAAGTTTACGCCTAACTAGCTTGGTGCGTACGAAAATCTGAGAGACTGAGGCTCCTGACAGGAAGGTTCTAGAAGGAGGTAGTAGCTGATTGGTTGTTTCTCTTTACTTTGGTCCTTTTTACAAAAGGACACAGATAGGCTACCAAGGTGGGACCCTTGGGCCTACTCTGTTTGGTTCTTCCTGCATAAGGACCTAGATAGGACACTAAGGTGAGACCCTTAGGCCTATTCCTTTATGTGTATGTCTTAGGACATTACTTTTTTATATACCGGAGGCTCCCGTCTCGACTACGGGGAATGATTCAGGCATGTGAATCTATGAAAGACACTAATACTGGATAACTGCAGTTACAGGTAAGTAACGCATTTCATACCCGCAAGGTTCAGGTTCAGAGGCGCTCCTTAGGAGAGGTCAAGCAAAAGTTGAGGGCGCTCAATATTCAATATCTGCTCCTCTTCCCGGCTAGCCTGTGGGTGATATTTGAGAATAAGGCTCTGTTCTTTGACAGTCCGACAGAGGCTTGGACCTGGGCGACGGAAGAGCATCCTCGCGGGTTAAGGGCAGAGCCATGGATGAGAGGGGGGCGGTCTAGGTCGGTCCGCTCCTCAGCCTCCCCGCAATCGTTCCAGTAGGCCCGTGATTGGAGGTGGGCCCGATCGGACTCCCCGCCGGGTCACACACGGCAGTCCACCCAAGTTGAGGAAGGAGCATCCAATGGGAGGCGCTCGGGTTCATCTGGCCGGCAGGAAGATGGAGGTGACACTTCCCGGCCCTCCGTTGCTGACCTTCCAGACACAGACCTCTCCTGTAGCCCGATGCTGCTGAAGGACCCTGCATGAGCCGTTCTCTGCCCGCCGTGCCTTGCTCCGTTCCCGGAGGTGGCTTGCTGTCCCTGATCTGTTCCCAAATTCCCATTGATGTTTATCATTTAGCATCCGCTCTTGAGGAGGGGTCCTCCGCGCTTCCCGATTCCCAGGCGTTTTAGTTTGGTTGTTCACCCGGTATACTGGGTGCTGTTGTTGATTTGGGGGTCTGTGGGGAGACAGATGCTTCTGTTCCTGAAGTGTAGGGTGGGGGTGAGGGGTGGGTTTGGGACAGTTTAGTCCGGTATTTTTCTGTGTTGTTTTGTTTTTATGTTTCAGCCATCATGGATTGACTTGAATCACTGGTGGGACGGGCGGGTGTGTTCCCATAATATGTGAGCGCATGCACCACCATAGGCGCTACAGCGCGGCTGTACACACCATACCACACGTTCCGCCTAGACCAAGACCACACTACCATGACAGATAACACCTCCCCTACGGGATCCCTCCACGTCCTGTTGTGGAATGTCAACGGTCTGTTGGACCGTCACAAAGGTACAGCGGTTTTAAGATATGCGCAGCGTCTCCACATAGACATCCTCATGCTCCAAGAAACGCACCTTCTGGGTAACTGCTGTCCCTTCCTAGCTTGGTATGGCATTCCGGCTACTCCAGGGGCTCCCGCGGGGTAGCGATCCTTCTAAGGCGGACATTGCCTTTTGTTCTTTCTCAAGTGGTGCATGACCCCTAGGGCTCGTTTGTGGTGGTTTGTGGGACGTTGTCTGGTTGTTGATATTTGTCCCTCCCTCCTTGCTTGCGACCACTCTGGCGCACACAGCTTCCTTCCTACACGACATGCCTGCAGGCAGCATGATCATTGCGGATGACTTTAACACAGTCTTAGCCCCAGCCCTTGATACACCGGGCCCCCCCTCGGCAGAACAGGTGGCAAATGCGAAACACTTGAGGAGGTGGTCTGAGTCCCTGGGGCTTTGTGTTGCGTGGCACACTTGGCACCCGCGTACTGTCCAATTCACGCACACATCCACGGCACACCACACCCAGGCCAGCAAAGACGCAATCTTTGTACCCGCCATGACTGTTCAATGATAGTAGATGTCTGGGGTGGGAAACTCACGCCGACGGTTACACAATGTATGACAGATATCACCTATTGTAGGGATATGTTATTAACGTATGAAGAAGAACTACCAGCAAGGTCCCGCCCAAAAGATTATTGGAAATACTTTACTGATTATGTAATCAATACTGAGGTAACGTCACAAACTTGAATGTATGAATTATCTTACCTGCATTATTGTACTGGCTGGATCTCAGAACGTCTATTTGCCTATGTATTGTTGACACACGGAGGAAGAATGCAGTAATGTAATTGTCCTTACGTTTGGTAAAATGTATCTTTTTTGTTTTTGTTTATGATGATAAAATCAATAAAAAGAAGTTTAAATAAATAATGATAGTAGATGTCCGTATCCTCCCCAGTGGCATTTCCGACCATTCCCCGATAATTCTTGGTTCCAGGGCTCCCCCCCTGCAGCCCGCCAAACATGGAGGATGAATGCCTCGTTCCTTCAGGACAAAGAGTTTTAAAAAAGAGATTGGGAGGGAGCTTAGCCAATACTTTGTCACCAACGAGGGGACAGTGGCATCCCGGGGATCCTGTGGGAGGTGGGGAAGGCGACAGTTAGGGGTTTTGCAATACGGCATCTTAAACGACAGTGGCAAGCGCAGCTTCAATAAATTACTGCCAAAGAAGCACAGGCACTTCGATTAGAGCAGCTTTTATCCACATTGGATGGCGCCTTCCAGGCTCGTCAACTGGCCCCTATTCGGGGTGACATCAAGCAATTGTCCTTGGATGCGGCCAAGTTCTTCTGGCGGTTCTCGGTGGCAAGAGTCTACGGCTGGGGTGGCAAGAATGGAACGATACTGCACAGGCTGGCCACGTACCCCAGGGCGAATCTTATCATTCTGGAAGTGGTTGACGCAAATGGAGTGGTGCACCGGGCTCCTATGACTATGGCAAATACTTTTGCCGTGTACTATCTGGAGTTGTACACGGCACGGGACCCCGGGCTGACCGTCGCTGCTCTCCTTGACCGGGGCGGGGTGCGCCTTCCCACGTTGGAACAGGCGGCCCAGAAGGACCTGGAGCGCCCCCATCTCCACGAAAGGGATTGAGGAGGCAGTCAACTTGGTCTCACCGGCAAGACCCCGGGGCCGGACTGCTTGCCGCAGGAATATTATGCTGCCAACCAAAGCACTCTGATCCCCCCCACCTAGCAAACTTGTTTAAAGAAGCTGTGGGCCAAGGATCATTTCCGCCAGAAACGGACATCGCAACCATCGTGGTTATCTCAAACCCAACCTCCCTCCCGATTATGTGCTGAATACTGCCCCATATCCCTCCTTAATACCGAAATCAAGCTCTATGCCACCATTCTGGCCCTGCGCTTGAACCCTGTTTAGCCTCATTGGTACACCCGGATCAGTGCGGATTCATGCCGCAGCTTGGGACCGCCATTGCCTCCGAAGACTGCAGTCAGCCCTGGCACACCAGCACCTGATTACCCCTTACTTGGCACTCCTGTCCACAGACTTTGAAAAAGCCTTCGATTCCGTGGACTGGGCGTGTTGGCCGAGATGGGATTTGGGCCCCACTTTTGGATTCTGGTCCGAGTCCTCTACGCATGCCCAAAAGTGCGAGTCTTGGTCAACCGGGTGCTGTTGGAGGCCTTTACCATGGCCAGGGCCACTAGGCAGGGTTGTCCCCTTTCTTCTTTACTATTTGCCCTGGCGATGGAACCCTTGGTGTCCCTGGTGCGGGCTGAGGATCGCCTCCACGGTTGGGAGTGGCCGCATACAGACAAGATCGTGTTGTACTCTGCTGATGTGCTGGTCTTCCTGTCCGACCCCTCTGGGCCACAGTGCCTCAGAATCTTGCATGACTTTGAGCTGGACTCAGGAATGCGGCTTAACCCCGGAAAGTCTGTGCTAGTCCCTCTGCATCTTTCTAGAGAGTGCTTCGAGTGGCAGTCCAAAATACCCCTTTGGAGGCTGTCATTTAAGTATCTGGGGATCTGGATCACCCTTCTGCCCGAACTTGGCTGGTCCCTCAACGTGGCCCCCTTGGTTATGAAGGCTAAAGAGGATCTCCTTAAATGGAGGGCACTGCCTCTGAACCCCCTGGGGAGGATAGCTCTCTTTAAAATGATGATCCTGCCCAGGTTCCTCTACGTCCTCCAGAACACCCCCTTCTGGTATTCCAAGGTCTGGTTCAAGGAGCTGGACACTGTGATCACCAAGGTTCTCTGGAGCGGTGGAAGGGCCCGGGTGGCTTTGTCTGTCTCTCGGATTCCCTCTTATGACTGTGGCATGGGATTGACGCACATATATCTCTATTTTCTGGCGGTGCGCCTATTAGTGATACACCTTTGGTTTAATGGGGGCTGGTCAGACCCTGCCTATAGGCTTAAATTGAGCGACCTGCGGATAATTGGTGTCCAGGCCATGTTATATGGGGAACCCATTCCGAGAATGCTTCCTGAAGTGACGCAATCAGTGTTGTCGGCATGGCGGTCTTCGCTCCGACACACGTGGTTGTCGGGGAAACTGACCCAGTGCACCCCCCTCTGGCAGGGGGCCTGGATTTGTGAAGTCAGCGGGTTGAGGGGCTTTAAACCTTGTGACCTTATTGGTATCTCCCAATTAGGGGATGTGTGGGCAAGAGGCCGTATGTTATCCTTCCAAGACCTCCAAACCTGTTACCCCCTGCACTCCTCACAACACTATAAATACCTGCAGTTGCGACATGCCCTCCTCACACACAGCACGGGTGACACGAGGCTCCCTGAATAAAGCCCCACTGAGGCTCAGACACTGATGGGTGACTTGGGGAGGGGGGTTTACCCAAATTTATCGTACTCTAGTCAATAACACCCCCACATCACTAGACAAGTTGAGGGATCAATGGGTGGAATGGGTGGGCCCCCTAAATGATGTGGACTGGCGTGATGTCCTTATAGCCCCCAGAACGGTTACTGTCTCCGCCAAACTCCAGTTGATCCAATTCTACTATCTACACGCTGGGTATCTCACCCCTCTGCACCTGCAGCGAGTGGGTTTGCGCCCAGATGCGGCATGCACACGATGCAAACACGTCCCAGACGATTTCCTCCACATAGTTTAGTCATGCCCCCGCTTGAGGCAGTTCTGGGGTTCCATTGAGGGAGAGTTAACGGAGGTAGTTAGTTGGGATGATTCTCATGACCCACGTCACTCCTTGCTGGGCATCACTGACGGGATGGATAAGTTGTTTTACAATACAGCAATGATGGTGGCCAAGCGGGACATTGCAGCGGCCTGGTTAAGCCCTGATCCTCCTACCCTGGAGAAGTGGCGAAGAGGGGTGGACTGGTATGCGACCCAAGAGAAAGCCATGTATACAGCGAAGGGGCGTGCCAAGAAATATCGTAGAGTGGGGGGGGGGAGTGGCTGGGGGCTGTGGAGGGTCCAGATTGACTGGAGTCCAGCGTCTGCCAGGGGTTATGTTTTTTCTTTTTAGAGGGTCCGTGATTGGGGAGTACAGCAAAAATCTGAATGAACTCATATCTGTGATTTCCGTGCATTGGCTGATTTGTTTTTCTATGTTTTTTAAAATCAAGAAAAATTTGCCTATCAAAAAAAGAACTGCTGATGAATCCAAATTTGATCACTGATTATGATGGGATGTTTGTTTAATAAAAAGAATCTAAAAAATAATAATAATCTGGTAGTTGCTGATAGTTCTATTCAGTCACCCACTGCATTTACCCACCATGTTTTTACGTACCCCCAATCAGAACTTGCTGATAACGCCCAAATCACCACATGCAACATCCAAATTACATTATCACCACTTTCACTATCCCTATAACTAGAACTTCTTCGGCCTTCCAAGCTTTTCCCTCACTCAACATGTTCAAATATAGCATGAAGTGGTGTAATTTGGCATCTTGTGCGATCGCAACAGAAGAACAACTAATGTATCAAATATGGAAAGGAGTGTTTTGATGAGCTCTTAGTCTAGCAATTTCAAACTGCACCATTGTGAACCAACCTGGTTAATATTTATTCATATTTCTGCCTATCAAAAAATGCCTTGCTCTTTTATAAATCAATAACGAAAGAAGAAATTAACCTGGAATATTTATTTTCTTGAGGATCTGTACAATTCATATTCAAAGTTATCATTTTATTATGCTTTTTAACTATCCAGGGTTTCATGGTGCAAACGGGAGATCCGTCAGGAACTGGAATGGGTGGAGAAAGTATTTGGGGAGGAGAATTTGAAGATGAATTTCATCCAACGCTACGACATGACCGGCCATATACAATCAGTATGGCCAATGCAGGACCAAACTCAAATGGCTCGCAATTCTTCCTAACCGTGGTGCCCACAGTAAGTAACATTGTACAACCTGCTTTTTCTTTTATCACCTCTTAGGCAATTGTGTGTTTTTGTATGGGGTCATAGGTAAGTATTCCCCGTCCATATTTATTTGTAGAGGTGTCTGCCACAGTTTGTTGGAAACACATACTAGCACCTATGGGGACACGTACACCTCTCTTCTACTTGCTTATATTACGTTAAACCTACTTAATAAAGCAAACGCATACCATTGGTTTCTTGGTGCTGACCCTACTGGAGAGAAGAGGAAAGCCAGTCAGCAAAAACTTGTTTAAAAAGCCAAGTCTTAAGAGCCTTCCTAAGTGAGAAGTTTTGGAGTATGGATTTCACACTCGCATCTCCATGCCGTTGTAATCCATCACATAGAAGCAGTAGCCTCTCATGGTAATTGTCTCAGATTTCAGGGTGATCAAGAGATGAGCAGAGGTAGAACATAATCACCAAAAGGGTAGATTTATCTATTGTATTACACACAAATGTAGGTTTTCAAGCATGCATAGCTTTACAATAGGATGCAGAGATACTTGAAATTAATTCACTGTTCAATGTGGAGCCAATGCAATTGTTCAACGAGTGGAGTGGTATGAGCTCTTCTGGGGAATCTGGTAATCAGATGCAAAGCCATATTTTGGACAGATTGGAGACACATCAACTCTTTGTCAAGTAGTTGTAAATAAAGTGAGTAATCAAATACAAGGGTTAATCATCTAGGTAATGTCATTCCATAGCAACCAGAGACTTGAAAAGAGGAATTTGCAGGTAAATGTGGCAGCCATCCTGGATTGAAATTTAGAAGAGACTTTGCTGAGTTGACTATTGACTCATCAGGTGTCCGGCAAGGATGATGGGAATATAGTAAACATTTTAGCAGCCCTGTAATTTGAACACAGTTGCTTCTCAGTTTATCTTTGATATCAACAGAGAAATGCATATCAGGGGAGGAGGAACCAATCGAGCCAGAAAGGCTCCGTATGGTGACACACAACAGAGGTTGAAAATAGTGCTAAAGGTGCAGATGGAAAAATAAGGTAAATGTAATATTAACTCTGTACCCTTGGACTCTTCTCCGCACTCTGCACTCATATAAGGTATATTATGTGTGCAAGATTCTGACTAGCTCTGCACACATGCAGGATCCTGGGACACACTTTTTTAAATAAACATTTTGAAATTGTAAGCAGATTATAACAAGAAAACATGCCTGTAGGATTCAACATTTTCTTTTCACTAGTTATTTTCTTAAATCCAGACAAGTAAATAAACATTGCAGTATTATACTTTACTGAAAATGTCACTGTAGCAATGTACTTTTACACAAAACAGGAAGCTACAAATTGTGCCGACAACTATGTGACAGAAAATGTATGTTATAACAAACTAGGAGGGTACTGTTCCTATCAGGAAACAAAAGTAAGGATGGACGAAGAGAAAGGAATCCTAGGGATTACTCCTTGGGATGGCCTACTTCATCATTGGGGGTGCTCCTCGTACGGCCAGCACTGCAATGCCCTACATGCCCCACGAAGGGTCTATGTTCTGTGTCCCAAATATGTCTATGTACTTCCCATAATCATGTGTACCAGCAGGTTTTCATCACTTGCCTCACGCTGTGGCGACTGATTCGCGCCACAGTGAGCATGTGTCCATCCTTACCTTCCTTTCACGATACGAACTGTAACTCCTAGTTTGTTACATCAATGATGTAGGAGCCTGGGCACTGGACCTTCATTGGGTCTTAGCCCCCCTTCCTCTTTGTTTAGAAAACTGACGTTGACATGTTAATAACTATGGAAGCTCTCCTATACTGTTATAATAACCATGGAGTCAGTCAGTCAGTTAGGATTTTTGAATGACCGATTTACAAAGTCTTTAACAAAACTTATTCAAACTATGATCCTAGAACAAGGTGAGGTGGGCGGGTGCAAATAGCTTTGTAGTTGAATAACAGCTGCTTAGTCTGGAATACATCTTTGGTTCTAATAATGCATTATTGAAAAGTCTTGTTTGTAGCATGTGTTGCAGCAGATGCACATGCTCTGCATACTCCTGCTATCTAGTGCTAGGCTTGCACGTTTGCAACTTGTTTTTCTTGAGCCATGAGCTATATGGTGACTCTTCCTCATATCTGCTTTGGTCATGTGCCCCAATTCCATTTAGATCGTTTTTTTCCTTCCATTTGGTTCAGACATGACGACTTGTGGTCCAGGATCGAAACGCCCGTTAGCACTTTTTTTTCACCGTGCCTTGCCTTCCTCCAACACTGATTAGAGCAGAACATGACATACTACTGCTGACTCGCAATTGAGACCTCCACAACGCCCAGTCGATAAAAATTCTCTCAGAGCTAAACAAAGAATCTATTATGCTGTCATTGGGGAGGCCAAAGGCCAGTATTTTTGTACAAAGCTTTTTGGCTCCCTGCGCACTGGTGGCTGCTACCCCGGTTTCTGGCATGTGGTGTAACTCCTTAGCATCTTTCTTTAAGGATAAAATAACTAGCATCCATGAATTGCTATCCACCTTCCCGGGGAATCCCGATGTGGCGCTCTCCTCGCCGGTGATCAGGGCCGAGCCATTCTCCACCTTCTCGGAATTTAGGCCGATCGATCTGGCCTGCTCACTCAAGTTGGTGAAGGCCCTCAAGTCGGGCTCTCCTAAGGATCCCTGCGCTGCTAGGCTTTTATCAGATCTGGCTGACACTTTAAATACTGAAGTGAATTTTATGATTAATAAATCACTCGGCATGGCTTGTGTGCCTATGGCCTGGAAACATGCTTTGATTCTTCCCTTAATAAAGAAACCTTCTCTGGACCCTTCATTACCAGTGAATTACCGTCCTATTTCATTGCTTCCTAGTTTGGCGAAAGTCTGCGAAAAGGCGGTTACTTTCCAACTTACCAAGTTTGTTGAGGACAAAAATAGGCTGCATCCGGCTCAGTCGGACGTCCGTGCTGCCCATAGCACGGAATCAGCGCTGCTGGAGGTTACTGAGGCTATTAGGACGTGTTTGGATGCTGGCGGGAGAGCAGCATTGGTTATACTTGATCTCTCGGCGGCATTAGACACTGTTCCTCATGTCTTGCTTCTTAATCGGCTATCCGCCATTGGCATCTCTGGCAGTGCCCTGCAATGGATCAGCTCCTTTTTGGAGGGCCGGCAGCAGCAGGTTTGGCTCCCACACTGTGCCTCTGCGGTCATGCCCGTGACTACTGGCGTGCCCCAAGGTTCATCACTTAGCCCCCTTTTGTTTAACATCTATGTGACTCCGCTGGTAGAGTTACTGGGAGCTAAGGTCATGGCATACCTTGACGATACTCAGCTGCTGTTTACTTGGCCCAAGGGGGAGGCTGCCATGGAGATGGCCCAACACTGCCTATCTTCAGTCTTTCACTGGCTGGCCATGGCCCAGCTGAAATGTAATGAGGGAAAGTCAGAGGTTCTATTATTTGGTTCCTTTCCATCGGATTTCAGAGAAAGGTTTTGGCCTCCAGGCTTCCCATGCCCCTCTGAAAGTACTGGAGCCGTTAAAAATCTTGGCGTCTGGTTTGACGAAAATTTGAACTTTATAACGCATGTGAAGAAACTCTCTGGAACTTGCTTTGGCTTGCTTAAGAGCCTGAGGAAGCTTCTCCCTTTCTTGCCTAGCACTTCCAGAGAAACAGTGGTCCACGCATTAATCCTATCCTGTCTGGACTACGCCAATGCCCTTCTGGTCGGTGGTCCGGGGTCCCTGGTAAATAAATTACAAGTGGTCCAAAACTCTGCTGTTAGACTTCTTGCAGGCCTGTCTCCCAGGGACAGTGTTGGGCCACATTTGCGCGCCCTGCACTGACTTCCAGTGGAATCGCGCCTGAAATTTAAAATGCTGACCATAGCGCATCAGGCCATGTATGGTACAGGACCCGTTTACCTGCAGAGGAGATTTTCCTTCTACGTACCAGGTAGACAGCTTCGGTCCTCTGCTCTATTGCTGATGCAGACCCCGAAGTTTAAAAGCCAGCATCTGGGAGGCAATTCCTTTGTGCGCAGGGCTGGTTTGTCCTGGAACTCTTTGCCACTAGCCATGAGGAGCATCCAAGATCCACTGTTGTTTAGGAAGAAACTTAAAACTCTGCTTTTTTAATCAGCTGTGCGGGCATTTCTCTATTTTTTGGAAGCTAGCGCCGGGACACTCCCAAGTAGCTGTGCGCTCTATAAATTAAATATAACATAACAAGGATCAACAGACCTTTCAGTGCTGGGCCGCAGACCAGACTAGGGGTCTGAGGCCCCAAAGCGTTTACTCAACGTTTTCTCCTTTGAGAATGTACAGCTGGTGATGGAACAGAGCCCAACAAGATAATAGCAGAATGTAAAGGCATCTTTATTTATTTATTTATTACTTGAACTTTCACAACCCACCAAAAGTATGCTTGCACCCGCAGTTTGGGAAACTTTGCCTTAATGAGCACTTGGACAAGACCTGGATCTTGCCTGCTTGTGAACAGGCAGATTGCTAGATGGCACAGACCTGCTCTTAATTCTCCAGCACCCTACTGCCAAGAATCTTGTGGTGCAAACTTCCACAAGCAGGCTAAATCCTGACTTTTTCTGTTTACACCTCTGGATAGAGAATCTAAACTGTTGGAGGCTTTCGGGGAAAGGTTGTTATCCTCTGCCGACCGTACCCACTGATAAGTTACCTCTTGTGGTTTTTTTAAACAGTTATTCTCATGCATTATGGGGCATTGAGAGCAAGGTCTTGTCTGCGGTCCCAGATGAGTTGCATGCAAACTTGGCATAAATCATACAGAATAGACAGGGCAATGCGAAGTATGTGATTAGATTGGGACTCAACAATACCAATTGTTGGATAGAATGCTTCGTGGCACACATGGAATAGATCCATAGGCTTTTCCAACAACATACAGGCGTAACTAATTGATATGCCATTTGATGGCACCCATCTCTTCTACCTCATCTGAGGCAGGATGAGTTATTATTCTCACATATGCCAAAGCATCACATTGGATGGATGCTTCAAATTGCCCAGTTGGATACACCCTTTGTATTCTGCTCATCCCTCCTCGTATGCCACCTACACCACAGCAACATCCAGAGGGGTGATTGTCCATTTTAAGTAGGAAGCTTAGGCTCTTTTGGACAGGGAAGCCATTGAGAGGGTTCTAGTATTAGTAATAAGAACTGGATGCTGTGACTGTTCTTTCCTAGTGCAGAGGAGAATTTTGTCCTTTTGTAGATATTCACCCTCTGAACTTATTCCTCCAAAAAGAACAAGTTCAGGATGTTCACCTTGACCTGAGTTCTCTCTCTACCTTGGATCAAGGTGACTGCCTGGTGACACTGAATTTGCAAGATGCATATTTCCATAGTCCCATCCTGCAGTCCCACAGACAACATCTGCAGTTCTGAGTGAAACACAACCATTTTCAGTTCTCGGTGCTCCCTTTTGGGCTCACCAGTGCTCCGTAGATGTTCACAGAAGTGATGGTCGCTGCACATCTTCAGAAGTTGGGAATACTAGTCTACGTCTACATCTAGACAATGGCAAACCTCCAGACATCTTTAGTGTTCTCGATCAACGTGTTGAGGTCACATCGGATTTCTTCACAGAGGCTCCTCTTTAAGCCATCCTGGATACAGTGTTTCGAGCCTTCTAACCATCTCAATGAGTACTTTCGGGCTATGATCCCAATGCTTCAACCTTTGATCTGGGTCACAGTGTGTGTGTTACTCTTAGACTTCTTGGTCTCTTACATCCTGTTAGTGGAACGTGCCAGGTGGCCTATACAGGCTCTGAAGTATTAGTGGTCTCAGCACTGAGGGAAACGGTTAGTTATCCTCCATGTGTCAAAGGAGCCTGTAAAAGATCTGCAGTAGTGGTTGTAGGACCCCCAGTTGCACCAGTCGCAGACTCCTCTCCCTACCCCACGCAGATCTGACAGTTGAGAACGATACATTGTTGCTGAGTTAGGGAGGCCTCCTGGGCGAAGTGGAGATCAGAGGACTCTGTTCTCTGACAGATACCTTACTCACATAAATTTGCCGAAGTTGCTTGTGATGCACTTGCCACTAAAAGCCTTCCTCCTGGTCATTAACAAGGAACGGGTGCATGTCCTCATGCACAGCACTACTGCCATTTCTTACTGCAACAAGCTGAGCAGGATGGGTTGTGTGTCCTGTGCCAGGAGGCTCTGTGCCTCTGCAATTGGCAGAGTTGTCAGGATATTTCCCTATTCGTACACTGTCTGGTGTGATCTTTAAATGCCAGGGTGGTTTATTTATTTTATTTTATTTTGAAAGTTTTATATAGCGCGGACAAGATCCTTGCAGATATCAGAGCGCTTTACAAAGAGAAGTACATGGGCATGGTTAAACAGATAAATCAATAGGTCAATTAGTACAAGTATGTGGCAACTAAGCCCAACATGAGTACTAAGTAGTACAAATAGGT
Organism: Lissotriton vulgaris; assembly: GCF_964263255.1. Lineage (NCBI taxonomy): Eukaryota > Metazoa > Chordata > Amphibia > Caudata > Salamandridae > Lissotriton > Lissotriton vulgaris. Next base: position 473,076,414 of record NC_141689.1, read on the forward strand.
GGCTACAAAGCCAAACATGTGAGTAATAGAACAGTTAATACAAATAATCAAAAGGGTCAAACATGTAGTAGATCGGTGCAGAGTATTAACAGTGATCAAGATAGTAGTTCAGGTGTATTTAGCCATGAGGATAGCTTTTACTTCATTTTTAAAGAGTGTGGTGGAAGAGATAAGTCTGGTTTCAGGCGGGAGAGAGTTCCAGATCCTAGGCGCCATTCCCGAGAAGGAGCGCTTATATGTTTTTTTCCTTCCGGAATCTTCGAGGTTTCAACAGAAGATTGTTTGTGCCTCTGGTGTTTCTAGCTCCTCCAGAGATTGTCAGTTTCTGAGCGAGGTATCTGGGTGAGTTTAGATGTACCGCCTTGTGTGTCAGGCAGGCGATTTTCAGATGTATTCTAGCTTCAAATGGCAGCCAGTTCAAGGATTTCAAGTCAGGGGAAATATGTGAGTGTTTTTTTGACCCAGTGATGAGTCTCGCTGCAGCGTTTAGAGGAGCTCTTAGGGGTGCGGTTGTAGTTAGGGGGAGTCCACAGAGGGCGATGCTGCCGTATTCAATTCGAGGGATGACTAGTGCTTGTACTGCGGTTTGGAAGTCTTTGGCTGGGAGGAAGGGTTTAAGTTTCCTCAGAGTGTTGATCTGGAAGTTTGCTCCCTTTGTTGCCTTGCTGATATGTTGCTGCATGTTCAGCTCAATACGAACCGACCTTCTGGCCGCACCGGCGGGGTGGCAGCTGTCATCCATAAGGAGCTTAGATTTACCTCCACTTCCTCTTTTACTCTCACTGACGTGGACAATCTCATCATTAAGCTAGAGACCGGAGAGGGTGCTCTTACCATCATCATTCTTTATCGTGCTCCCTACCCTATGCCTTCGTTCCCTGCTGCCCTCAGTGAACAGATAGCCAATCTACTTATTTCATCTGCTCGAGTCGCCATCTTTGGCGACTTCAACTATTGGTATAATGACAAGGAAGCTGGCCCTCATGCGGCTGAGCTATTTGAAGTCCTCACCAGCTTCAACATGAACCAACACGTCACTTCCCCCACTCACACTGGGGGTCATATTTTAGACCACATCTGGACTCATAATCTCACTCTCCCCTATCCTGTGATCACCCCTTGTATCTGGTCTGACCATTACTTGATCGATACAGTGATCACAGTCAGAGGTTGCTTTAAGGTCCCTCCCATGGCCGGTGGGACTGCCCGTAAATGGAGCACTCTTGACTCTCAGGCATTCCTCTCATTCTTGGCTGAGACTCGTCCTTCGTTATCTAAAACTGCGACTGTCCACACTCTGGTGGAAGATCTTACTGGCTGGATCATCAAAGCCAGTGATCACTTTGCCCCTCCCTCCAGCTTTCCCCGTTCCCGGCACAGTAAGTCCCACAAGTGGTTCAACTCCACCCTGAAAGCTCAGCAACTCGAACTGCGCCAGACAGAGCGTAGGTGGAGACGTAATTATCTGCCCATCGACAGAGAGCTATATATCGCTGCGAGAAAAAAATATAAAGATGCTATTATTGCAGCTAAAGCTCTTCACATCTCGGAAAGGATTCTCACTGCTCCTAACAAATCTCAGGAGATCTTCTCAATCATGAGGGAGCTTACGTCTGATGCAAGGACTCTTCCTTCTCAGACCCCGACGCAAGAATCTTGTAATGCCTTAAATAATTTCTTTATTGAAAAAATTTTCAAGATCCAGAATACGATTCCTTCAGTCCTCCCTGATGATATGCCAGCTTCCCCCCCTGAAAACCCGCTCTCCTTGCTTTCTTTCCCTGCCCTCGACCCCAGCACTCTGGCAAAACTTGCTGCTCGAGTCAAATCTGGCTCACCTAATGATTGCTGTCCCCCCTCTGTCTTTCGCAACATCTGCCTGTCCATACCGGACTGCATCTTGCCTTTATTAAACGCCTCATTGGAGGCAGGAGTAGTACCTAATTCCTTCAAGGAGGCTGTCCTTGCGCCCTTACTGAAGAAGCCTGGAGCTGACCCGGACGATCTCGCCAACTATCGGCCTATCTCCCTCTTGCCCTACCTATCCAAACTCCTGGAGGCACATGTTACTGGCTGCCTATCTGAATTCATCGAGCGTTCCAACTTTCTCGAACCTAATCAGGCTGGGTTCAGACCAGCCCATTCCACCGAGGCTGTGATCTTGGCAGTTATGGATACGCTTAGGGCTAATGCCGATAAAGGGACATCACAGGCGCTTGTTTTACTGGATCTGTCGGCTGCGTTCGACACGGTGGACCACAACATCCTTATCCACCGTGCCGAGCAAGCCGGCATCCGAGGCCTGGCCTCTGCCTGGCTCAAATCCTTCTTGTCGGGCAGAATGCAGGCGGTCCGGCTTGGTCCCTTCACAGCCGCACAGGTCCCATCCATCTGCGGAGTGCCTCAGGGATCGTCCCTGTCCCCTCTGCTTTTTAATCTCTATCTTCAGCCGCTCATTTTTTCCTTGAAGAGGTGGAATATCACCGTATTCAACTATGCAGACGATCTGCAAATCATTTTCCCGCTTAACACCCCCAATGCAGCCCTCGATTGTCAAGCAGTGATGCTACACATCCAACATTGGATGAACTCCCACCAGCTTAAATTGAACCCGGGGAAGACCGAGTTAATCCTACCAGGAAACAGTCTCACTCACTGGGGCCCACAGTTCTGGCCAACTGAGCTCGGCTCCCCGCCCGTCCCAGCTAAGTCAGCAAAGAGCCTCGGGGTCATAATTGACTCGGAGCTCTCTCTTAAGCCTCAGGTTGGCGCGGTTGTATCATCATGTATGTTCCAGCTCAGAAAAATTAGGAAAGTTTCCCATCTCCTGACACCAGAGGCCCTGATACAAGCCCTGATTGCCCTGGTGCTCTCCCGCCTGTATTTTTCAAACTCCCTGTACTATGGCCTACCTAAATTCCTCCTTAATAGGCTCCAGATTGTACTGAACCAAGCGGCAAGGCTGGCCTATAAAACCCCGAAGTGGCAATCCGCGAGACCACTGCTCCACAGACTCCACTGGTTGCCGGTGGAGCAGAGGACTGCATTTAAGATCGGCTGCCTGACCTTCAAATCTGTATTCGGGACCTCCCCTGCCTTTCTCAAATCACTGGTCATTCCTTACCGTCCGGTACGCAATCTTCGTTCCCATCGCCTTTTGCTAGCTGTCCCTGCTACCAAACTAAAAAAAAACGGCGGTCGCAGATTTGCCTACCTTGCCCCCGCCTTCTGGAACCAGTTACCTCTCCCTCTTAAATCTGCCAATTCCCTTCTGGCTTTCAGAAAACTCCTGAAAACTCACCTCTTCACACAGACTGGCTAGACCCCCGTCTTTTCATCTCATTGGCACTCAGCCAGCGCCAGGAAACCTTCCGGTGTCAGTGCGCTATACAAGAATCCCCTAAGATAAGATAAGATAAGATTGGTGTCGAGTGTTATGCCTAGGGATTTTGCTGAGTCCACGATGGTGGGTTGGACATTGAGTGCAGTTAGATCTTTAAGCCAAATTTGAGTGGTGGAGGCCTTCGCTGGAGGTGAGATCAGAAGGAATTCTGTTTTCAGGGCATTGAGTTTGAGATGATTATCGGCCAGCCAGGATTGGGTGCATCTGATCGTTGAGTTCAGGAGCAAGATGTCCTTGGGGGACTGTAATTTGAGATAGAGTTGGGTGTCATCTGCGTACATGTGAAAGTGTACATTGGATGCTTGTAGCAAGGTGGTGAGCGGTTCCATGACTAGGTTGAATAGAGTTGGGGATAGAGAGGATCCTTGGGGGACACCTAGCGTTACGGGTATTGGCGAGGACATCCTGTTGTTGCTCTTGAATTTCTGCGACCTGTTGTGAAGAAAGGAGGTGAACCACTTGAGAACAGTTCCAGATAAGCCCATTCTTGTCTTTAGAAGCTCTAGTAGATTCTCATGTTTAACTGTATCAAATGGCTGAAGAGAGATCAAGGAGGATGAGGAGGCAGGTGTCGTTCCGGTCTAGCATTTGAAGTGCGTCGTCAATTATGTGAGTCATAGCCGTTTCTGTACTGTGCCCTGCTCGGAAGCCTGACTGGTGCGGGTTGAGGAGATCAAATTGTTCAATGTGTTTAGCCAATTGTAGTTGTGCGCATTTTTCCAGCAGTTTGGCGAGGGTGGGAATATTGGTAATGGGACGGTAATTGTTGAGATCAGAGGGGTCGGCTCTAGGTTTCTTTAGGAGAGGTGTGACCTGACCAACTTTTAGTGAGTCAGGTATGCGTCCCTGTTGGAGAGAGCTGTTGATAATTTTAGTCCAGAGAGGGATAAGCAAGGGGGTAAAGTATTTTACTGCTGCAGCAGGAAGGGGGTCCGTGAGGTGATTGGATGGTTTCAGGGTGCTGAGCAGTTTGAAAATTTCTTCTTCTGAGTATGTGCCAAAGGTTGACCATGTGGCATTGTTTTTTGGTTCAGTGGCTGCTAGGCACTGTGGTTTGGAGTAGAGGCTTGCGTGTCAATGAGGAGATCGCTCTTTATGTTGTCAGTTTTTTTGGGAAAAGAAAGCAGCGAAGTCTTCACAGGATGGCGCCTCACGCGCAGTGATGAGTGGTTGGGGTTGATCCTTGGATTGTGATCTGATTAGCTCAAACAGTTTTCTCGGACGGTTTTTTGCTTGGTCGAGCTGGAGGCTGAAGAAGTCTGATTTTGAGCGTTTTATTTTCCTGAAGTAGGCGTTTCTCTTTTTCTTCAGGTCTTTTAGGTGCATTGCCGAGGGAGCTGATCTCCAGGTACGCTCTGCCATTCGCATGTCTCGTCTATCTTCATTGAGTCTCCCGTCGTACCATGGATTGGAGATTTTAGTAGAGGCTCTTTTTAGTTGCAAAGGTGCAGCCTCATTAATTATAGAGGTCATAGCGTTGAGATACTGGTCAGTCAGTGTTTGAACGTTCGTATCGCCTGTCGGTGGTAATAGGGAAAGACCTGGCTTGATCTTTTTGTCACTGCAGTGAACATACTGTGTCAAAGGTTCTGAATATTAAGAGTTTCCAAGGTGGTTCTCCCCAGAGATTCTTTCCACCTGGAATGAAGCTCGGAACTTCTGTAAGTCTTCCTGTCTCTACCTCTTCTGCCTAAAGTTGTGAAGAACATCAGGAATGACCAGGCACACTTCATCCTAGTGTTCCTGGACTAGGCCAAGAGAGTGTGAGACCCAGAACTTCTTGCCATGGGCCTATGACATCCGATACGATGACGTGCACACCGTGAAATCTCATCATTGCTCCAGAAGTCTGTTTGTGCAATGGATTATTGTATTTATGTAGATCGTAGTCCCCCCATCACGCCTACTCCTGCCAATTTTGGGTTCTGATCGATATCCTACCCCATTATTACCCGAGTACTTTTGTATGTTTCGGTACCCTCTTATCGTGTGCCCAGGTTTCTCCTCTTCTCCCTTTAATCTCAAACAGTAAGAGGAAACTAGTAGCCCCATTTTAGTACAATAGATGCTCTGTATAATACAGATGCATAAGAGCTACTAATGTCTTCCTCTTCTATTAGTTTTAAATCCATATCTCATTTAGTCCTAAGTCATACATGGCAATTAGGTGTGCTAATTAAGGTTTTATATACATTTGAGATGGGACCCTCACTCACCATCTCTATCAGTACTTTTGCGTCCATATGTAAATTGTGTGGGATTCACCCTCTCGACCCCCCACTCGCCTCCCCCAAAGTATTTCTCTAAAGCATCTGTAAATAATTGTAAAACTCATTCCAATATAATTTGAAATGAGCTTAGGTTTGCTTAAAATATTTCAGTCTTTCGTGATATAGTAGGTCTTCATGTTTCGTTATTGCTATCATGTCCTACTTTAAAAAAGGCTGTTATCCAACTCCTCTTTAAGGGCTGTACTGAACTCAAATCCGTGTTTGCATTTTCCTACATTTAAATCCTGTAACAGCGGAAGTTTGTTTCAATGTCCTTGGGAAGTATACCCATCCTGTCCTTCAGTTCCCCAACGAAATACCATGTGCCAATAGTTTACCTCTGTGACCCTTATATCTCAGAAAACGTAAAGTTCCTATCAATCACTACCACTAATTGATTGGTATTAAATGTGAGGTAGTAACATACCGCTCCCAAACACATTTTTAAAAAGCACAGTGGTGTTAGCAGTCAGATGTCCCTTTATGTAACAAATTTGGTTGACTGAATTATTTTAAAACATGCAAGTGTTGTCCTTTAGTCATGTTCACCAGTTGAAAATGCTTTCTTTGAAATCATGTTACTTTAAAAATACTCTTGAAGGAAGATATTACATTGTTTATGAATTTAGAGGAAATGTCCACAATGTATAGTGGGAATTGCAAGTAAGTTACTTTTCCTCTCATAGGTATCTCAAAACTCCAAAAATGATATTGCTATAGTTGTTCTCTGGGTGATTGACAGTATGCCACCTTCGCAGAATAATCTTTTGACAGGACCAGGCCATACACTGCACTCTGGTCGAGCTCATCCAGTTTTAGTCCTGATTTCTAGTGTTAATAATCCTCCAGATATTCCTGGGGAGATCATGTGCAACTTATCACCACTCCTAAATGTTGAACCCATTGGGTGATGACCCTTAATCTGTTAAAGAGCTTTCGTCACTTTTAAATCGTCAAACACTTTTTGGTGAGAGAGTGCTATGAGAAGCGAATATGCAAGTTGGGGGTAAGCAAATATCATCTTGCTAAGAAGAAACTACAGTGACAGCCAAGTATTTTTAGAGGATTATGGAGCTGGTTTCAAATTGAAGAAAATCACTCTGCATTGGTAATGTTAGTTTTTACTTCTGAATCTTGGGAACTGTGTGCTTCTTGTGCTTAAGATAACCCGCAAATAGCCATCTTGAGGGTCTTTTGCACATATTCAGTCTTAGTGTTGTAGGTAATGGAAGTTTTTGCAAAATGCTAACATCCTGAGCACGTCTCTTTATGCAAGCTTGTTTGCAGTCTTCAGGTATAGCGAATGCCAGAATTCTTAGAGTGGTCTGTTTTTCTTGATTAGGAAGTAGAGGAAAAATATTCAAACTTTTTGGTGCAATCCAGTAGGTGTGATTTTGTACGAATAGAAGCAGACACACTTCAGATAGAGGACAACGCTTTCTGAATGAAGGCATTCTGTCTTCTCATACTGCTTGACTTGTAAGCAGTGATTGACTTTAACCATCCCACCCTCCTTAAAATAGTTACAGCAAGAATGGTAATAAGACTCAATACTCACTTGGTTCTACTTGTATCTGCAAAATAGAAGCCAACAAAAAAAAACTGTCATCGCCCTTACACCTCCAGCAAAGAGGTACTATGCTCCAACCTCACGCTTACCCTTTTTAACCTTTACATGCAACCTCTGAGCTCTTTTCTGATAAAAGTTAGTATCTAATTCTATTTTTCAGCTTTTTCTCTGTTTGGCCAATGTCTTCCACCGAAGAGATTCCCAATCAGCCTCAATAGTTGTCATTCAGTAGTGGAGGTCTACCACAATTTAAAGGCTCAACCTGGTAAAAACACAATTCCTTCCTATAAACCCATCCAGCATTGTTATGTTATGTGTTTGTTGAGCGCGACAGCTGCCCCAGCGACGGGGCGTCCCGGCGCTAACAACCATATCATAACCTACTGAGGAAAAGGGAGAGAAGGGGGCCTATAGGGGGGGGGGTTAAAAGGTGAGTTTTAATAGCTTTACGAAAAGCGGACAGGTTGTCAAGGCAGCGGATGTGGAGGGGAAGGGAGTTCCAGAGCTTTGCTCCCAGCAGCCTGAATGAGCGTCCTCCGATGCGGCAAAACTTTGTGTGGGGAACCAAAACTAGGTGTTGGCCCATAGAACGAAGGTTGCGTTTGGGGGATGTAGGGTGTTATCAGCGAACGTAGAAGTTCGGGGCCCTCAGTTTTCAGAATTTTGAAGGCGATGGTGAGGGCTTTAAATTGGATGCGGGCTTCCACGGGCAGCCAGTGAAGTCTGTGGATGGTGGCTCTCGCGGAGCACCTTCTAGGAAGGCCTACTATTGCCCTGGCCGCAGAATTCTGTATTCGCTGAAATCTCTTGGTCTCAGCCTTGTTCGCGCCTAGTAACAGGACACTCGCGTAGTCCAACCGGGCAAGGATGGTCGATTGGACGATGAGCTGCCGCGTTTTAGGGTCAAAGAATCCTAGAATGGGATTAAGGCTTCTCAGCAGCCCAATACAAGTCGCGGCTACTTTTTTGGTGTGGGTCTGGAAGTTGAGCGCTGAGTCCAACCATACTCCCAGGTTTTTTGCCAGAGATTTGGGGGGGGGGGAGGGGGCTGGGCCCAGTGAGGGGGGCCACCAGAGATCACTCCAACCACTGGGGTTCTTGCCCAGGAGCAGCACCTCGGTTTTACCTGCATTAAGTTGAAGGAAGTTTGCCGTCATCCAGTTGGCGACGGCGGCCAATCCATCCCTAAATCTAGTGGCATCGGGGGAGGGCGCCTCATTGAGGGTGATTACCAACTGTGTGTCGTCGGCGTACGACACCAGTGTGAGGTCCCATTTTTTGGCTACTTCCGCAAGGGGCTGCATGTACAAGTTAAAAAGGGATGGACTGAGGGCAGAGCCCTGCGGGACTCCTTGGCCTATAGCTTGTGGTTGGGAGATGAATGGGGGAGCTGACACCCGGAAGGACCTACTCGTAAGGAACGATCGGAACCATTCCAGTGCCAGGTCCTGGATCCCAATGCTTTCCAGGCGTCTTAGAAGGATGTCATGGGAGACCATATCAAAGGCTGCGCTGAGATCGAGCAGTATCAGCGCAGCACTCCGACCGGTGTACATGATCCTCCGCAGGTGTTCAATGGTGGAAAGGAGAGCGGACTCCGTACTATGCCCCGGCCTAAACCCGTGTTGGGAGGGGTCCAGGATGTTATTTTCCGCCATATGGTCATTTAGTACGGTGTTCGCATGAGCCTCTGCTAGTTTGGACACTCAGGGAAGCAGTGAGACAGGCCTGTAGTTCTCCGGTTTAGTGGGGTCTAGGGTGGGTTTTTTAATAATGGAGTGACCCAGGAATGTTTCCAGCAAATGGGTACTGCGGCCGAGGAGAAGGAGAGATTGAGGAGTGAGGTCAGAGATGGGAGAAAGAAGTCCAAGGCTCCCAGAAAATGGACTGGTCTCATAGGATCTGTATGGGCACCGGATTTCACCTTCCTGCAAAATTTAGCTAGCTCCTCATGAGAGATAGCTGGCAGACAGGTGAGCCTGGAACCCTTGAAAGGGGCGTTGGGAGAATTGGTGCGATCTGAGGGGTTGTATGTGAAGGAGTTGTAAATCTTCCTCACCTTTTCAGTAAAGAAAGTGGCGAGGTCTTCACACTGCTGAGTTGAGGAGATATATGAGGCAGGGTTGCCACCGTTTTGTAGTTTTTGGACTATTTTGAAAATAGTTTTTGTGGGGCTGGAGCTGATCTCCTTAGCGTAGAAGGCTGCACGAGCAGCGCGTATAGCTTTGTGGTATGCTTTGAGCACGACCAGGTATGAGTTTTTGTCCTCGTGATTGTAGTCTTTCCTCCAGTGTCGTTCCGCTCTCTTGCACTCTTTCCTAAGAAGTTTCAATTTCTCGTCGTACCAAGGGTTGGAGGGGGTGTTACGTCCTTTAGTCCATTTGGCCGGTATAATAGAGTCCAGTCTCTTGGTGATCCTCTCTAGGAAGGCAGCATACGACGTGTCAATGTCGTTTGTCCACTCAGTTAGGTTCGCCTAAGCTGGCAGAGAGGTCTATTTTATGGAGTTTGTGCCAGGGCCGTTTCAGGCAGGAGGCGGTTGCCGTTTTGTTGGGTGGGATGGCGACCGGAATTGCAAATGTGACCAGAGAGTGATCAGTCCAGGCCATGGGCTTAGGAGAGTCGGCTCTGGCTACCGGAATGTTGGTGAAAACCGGGTCAAGTATATGACCAGCGACATGCGTGGAGGATTGTATGAGAGGGGTCAGCTGCAGGGCTGATAGGTCCGCTAGAAAATTGCTGATATTAGTGTCCGAGATGTCATCTAGGTGGAGGTTAAGGTCCCCTAGTTCTATAGATGGCGGCAATGCCGCCTCCCCTCGAGTCTCTATTGATATAGGTCATGGAGAACCCATCCGGTAGCGTTAGATTGGGGATGCTGGTTAGTTCATCCCTAAGCCAGGTTTCACATAAGAACATAATGTCTGGGTTCTCGTCTATCAGAAGCGATTTTACCTCCGCATGGTGTTTGACCAGAGACCTGACGTTGAGCTGGGAGATAGTGAGCGAGGCCTGGTTACTTCTGGTAGCTTTGTGGCTGAGTAAACGTGGCTCAGGTATCGTTAATTTACAGGCTTTACATTGAAGAGCAGTTCGTCCAATGCAGCCCTCTAACTTGTCACAGCGTGGGCTTGGGTTGAGTGCCCAGAGTAGGTTTCTGTCGTAGACGTATGCTGTCCGTGGTTTTTGAGCAGGGGGCCTGGCGAGATGCGATGACTTGGCGAGGACGGACGAAGACGGGCTTGCCTTTGGCACGCCTTCGGCGCGCAAACGGCGCGCCCGCTGCACCCGTCCGCTGCGTGTACGGTGGTTGCACATAATTTCAAGGGGAAGTGGAGGGTGGGGGGGGCGTGGCCTTGGAGTGGGCGTGGCCTCTTGCCTCGCCGTCAATGGCGATCTGGTTTGTTTAGGTGCTTTGGTTCCGCTACAGCGATAAAATCCACTGTGCGGTGCACTTGTGGTACAGACAGAAATGTCCTGAGGTGCCAGAACACAGCGTGAAAAGTAAAATGACAGTTATTCGTGACACAAGTGAAATTTTAAAAGAGGATCAAGGTGCTCCCGGCTTCCGCCTCAGGAGGTCACAGGTTCCAAAGAAACACTCTCAATCAGTGTTTATATATCATCGAGGGCGGGGGCCTGGCCTCGAAGTGGGCGTGGCCTCTTGCCTCGCCATCAATGGCGATCTGGTTTGTTTAGGTGCTTTGGTTCCACTACAGCGATAAAATCCGCTGTGCGGTGCGCTCGTGGTACAGACAGAAATGTCCTGAGGTGCCAGGAAACAGCGAGAAAAGTAAAATGACAATTATTCGTGACACAAGTGAAATTTTAAAAGAGGATCAAGGTGCTCCCGGCTTCCGCCACAGGAGGTCACCGGTTCCAAAGAAACACTCTCAATCAGTGTTTATATATCATTCCTCTTCAAGCCTGGCTAAATCTCAACAGTCAAAAGACCATAATCCATGGGTTTCAGAGTAATCTAAACCTTCAAGCTCTCAATGCATGGCTGAAAAGCTTCCAGTTTCAGCTGAGGTTGATGAAAGAAATGAAAGATACACCACTGAGGAAGACCTCCAAGCAGTGATACAATCTTTAGCAACTCGCTATTCACTGGACTGCACAAAGTCCAAGTTGCCCCTTAAAAAGTGGTTCTGCATGCAGCAAGTAACTAGGTTGGTCTCGCGTACAAGACGTTTTGACCACATTTCGTTTATACCAGTGACCCTTAAATGGCTCACAATTGAAACTAGAAGCATCTTCAAACTGGTTTGTGTCAACCACAAATAATCAATCATTATCAAATGTGGTTCTCCCAAGTATGTCATTGAAAAATTGGCTATCTCAGGCTGCCTATGAGCACTCTTAAAAAGTATATATTTTAAATTGCACAATATTAAGTGCACGCCTGTTACTCATAATCTTCTGCCAAGCCAGAGGATGATTGTAGAGATGTCCTCTACCTTATGATGGTTTTAGCTTCTGATAAGTGGTGGTGTTGCTCGTGCAACAGTCTTCGGCAGTGTGAATAATGTACATGCTGCTTGCCACTTCGATACTCCTTAATCTGATCCTTAGAAAAATCCTTTGTCACGGGTCTTAACTGCTAGCATTTTTTTTTAGTTTCCACGATAGCTGATGTTTGGAATGCCTTCTTTTCTGTAGAGTCCATTCTTCTGAGGGATTCTTCATCCCGCAGCCCGACTCTGTTCAACGCCTACATGGCCCCCCTCGCACAAGTGGCCCGCCATCACGACCTCAACATAATCTCCTACGCCGACGACTCTCAGCTCATCCTCTCCCTCACCAAGGACCCACACACCGCCAAAACCAACCTCCACGAGGGAATGAAGACTGTCGCCTACTGGATGAGGAGCAGCCGTCTAAAGCTGAACTCAGACAAGACGGAGGTCCTCATCCTCTGACCCACCCCCTCAGCCTGGGAGGACTCCTGGTGGTCGACCACACTGGGAACAGCACCAACACCCACCGACCATGCACGCAGTCTAGGATTCATCCTTGACTCCTCCCTCTCCATGTCTAAGCAGGTCAACGCCGTCTCCTCCTCCTCCTCCTCCTCCTACAACACCCTCCGCATGCTCCTCAGGATCTACAAGTGGATCCCGACCAAAACAAGAAGAACGGTGACACAGGCCCTCGTAAGCAGCAGACTGGACTATGGCGACGCACTCTAAGCAGGAACCCCAGCCAAACACCTACGACGACTACAACGCATCCAAAACGCCTCCGCCTGACTGATCGTCAACGTCCCCCGCCGCAGCCACATCACCCCCCACCTGAGAGACCCACACTGGTTCCCCGTCGACAAGAGGATCACCTTCAAGCTCCTCACCCATGCACTCAAAGCACTCCACAACGCCGAACCAGCCTACCTGAACAGCAGACTCCGCTTCCACACCCCCACCCGCCAGCTCCGCTCCGCCAGCCTCATCCTCTCCCTTGCCGCTGTCCCCCGCATCCAACGAACGACCTCCGGCGGCAGATCCTTCTCCTACCTCGCCGCCAAGACCTAGAACACCCTCCCTACCCACATACGGCAGACCCAAGACCTACTCGCCTTCAGAGGACTCCTCAAGACCTGGCACTTCGAGCAGTAGCACCCCCACCCCCCTACCCTCAGCACCTTGGGGCCCTCACGGGTAAGTAGCGCGCTTTAAAAGTACTCTGATAGATTGATTGATTCTGATCCCTTTCCCGGGAGCATGCCTGGGCACTAGGCATGTAAACCCTTGTGCATACTACTACTACTGGTTGCTTGTAGTACCAGGGAATATGTAGGTAGGTTTTCCTATAGGAATTGAGTGTATTCTGTAATTGGATCCTTCTTTACAGAGGTAGCAAAGTAGGGATTCAGAAAAGTACCCCTGACCAAATCTGGTAGAGCAGGTTGTAGAGGAATAATGGTTCTAGCAGTTTGCTTTGTTTGGAGAGTTTCAGGCCGCCTTCACAGCTGTACTTCTGTAGAAGTGGCTTTATCAAGCTTCTTTGTAGCAATATCAGTAATTTCTTGGAAAGCTTCCAAGTTATTGGCTTTGATTAGAACAGAGTGGCATTTTTTTTTAAAGATCTTGCCACTATGAGAAAGCATCAATACCTGGCATCCTGTTGTTGAGTTGCATGTATCTTGTATTCGTCTCTTCTACTGCACTGTATTCACAAGCATGTTTCCTCTTCATTCCTCCCACTGTTTCTTGTTTTGGCTTCTCCAAAAGCCAGTTACAAACTGCTGTCAAAACATGGTACAAAATAAGAACATACACACACCATAAGAGGAAGTTATCTTTTTACATAGCTTACACTGATAGCTGAATTGCCATTAAGATGATTAACAGGGTTTTTAGATGTGAAACATGCAAGTGTTGGAACTAATCTTACTTTTACCATTGCTCCATTACTTTGGTCCATACACATGTCAGCAGCATAAGACTAAGACACTTGTGACAGTGGGCCTTAATATGCATGTGTGATGGCCTGATATTTCCGGGATCCTGTTATAAACCTTGGGGGATGGTGCTGTGCTGTTGAGGGCCAAACTCATTTATGAAGTCTCTGCATAATGGTATTACCATGTGCTATTGTATCTTTGAATTTCCCCTCTGTCTATTTGCTTGTTCAGGTCCTCTTGCTTTGCTTTCCTTAGCCTTCCATGCTCTTAGTAAGATTGCTAATGTTGTAGAAACATTTGAACGCCTCAAGCAATAGGTTAGTGTAGCTCTGTTGGTTACTCTTTGAAACCTGGAGAGAGTCGATGTGAAACAATAAGTTTGTTTTTCAACGAGTAGGCCCTAACACCATTTATCACAACTGCCCATAATACCCTGGTTTAAGAAGTCGGTCTATACTTGCAGAATTGGTCAGTAAGAGATTTCAGTACTAACAAAGCATTTTTCTTGCAAAACATGCATCATAAGTACACAGAGATGATTCTAAAATGTAGAACGGTTAAAATGTTTTGAATGCAAATTATTCAACCAGTGATTGCTGTGGAGTTAAAGCAAGCAGTCTTTTAATTCTCTCATATAAATTTAGACTGTCACCCTTGCGTTCAATGGTTTAAAAAAAAAAAAATTTGAATCAAGATTTTTAAATTGTAACATTGCTTTCCTTTTTCCTTTTCTTTTTCATTAAATAGCCATGGCTAGACAACAAACATACAGTGTTTGGGCGAGTGACGAAAGGGATGGAAGTTGTTCAGCGGATCTCCAATGTGAAAGTCAACCCCAAAACTGACAAACCGTACGAAGACATTAGCATAATTAGTATCACTGTGAAATAATTAAAGAAAATTTTATAAATTTTGATAAATCTTTAATGTTGAATTTTAGATCCATTATAAAGTTTTTTATGTGTTTTTCATTTACGCTCTCTGCTCAGGAAAGCCACAGGACAGCACCAACTATTACACCAAGTCTTCTGTTGTTCATGCCATGCAACTATCAAGTGATTTTGTTCAATAATTTGTAAATTAAGAAATAAAACTTTAAACCTGTAAATGGATGTAATGTGTTTATTAAGTCTTCAATCCAGTATAGTAAACATTTATGTTTCTGGCACTATTAGTAGAGGAGAAGGAAGATAATAGTTCCCTGTGGGTCTGCTTCTTCTGGAAGCAATCCCCAAACTCCCCAACCAGAGAGTACTTGTTAAGCCCCACGGTTGTCAAAATGTAATATCAACCAAATCCCAAATAATAAACTATCTTGTCGGCATGTGCCACATCTTCATAGAGGCTATTTGGCAAAAGGCGGTGACAACATCACACTATCAAATGAGCCAATGCTTAATCCCACCACCAAAGTGACACCCTAGGAACTGAAGCACTCCTTAAATGTCATCCAGGGATGAAGGTTAACTTTCTAAAAAAAACTTCCACAAGCTTAAACGCAGCACCAGAAAGGATTACTTCGCCCACAAGATCAAACTAGCAGAAAATTCATCGAACACTTTTTAAAATGTTTCAAGACTTTACTAATCCTGCTGCTCTTGTTAGTAGAGTACAACCTACAGCCTCCCTCTGTGCTTGGTTATCTGATTTTTTTTTTCCAGGACAAAATCCTATCTATCTATGTCACCTTCCCTTCCAACCCGACCTCACCCAAGCATGATGCCTATTCAGATAATTCCGAGGTTCTGACCGAATTTCTTCCGGTTTCTCTCAATGACTCCTTAAACTTCTATTAGCTTGTAAGCCTGGCTATCCCTGCCTTGCCCAGATTTTTCAACTCCTTGCCACCTGCTTTAATAACCCTCTGAATCAGATCCTGAATGCTTCCCTGAGGTTAGGCATCTTCCCTTCCTTATGGAAACTGGCTTACCTACTGCCAATCCTCAAGAAGCCAGAAGCTGACCCCACAAAATATAAAAGCTTTCGACCTATCTCTCTTCTGCCGGCTCTAGCAAACATTCTTGAGAAACTAGTCCAGAGTCAACTTTCAGAATTTCAGGAATCTAAAAAACGCTTTAGAACAGGCTATAGCAAGGAAACTGCCCTCCTAGAAGTGTCTGAGAGTGGTCCGCAAGACCATAGACCAGGGCGACTCAGCCATGCTTGTGCTATTGGACCGGTCCGTGGCCTTCGATGCGGTGGCTCATTCGATTCTCTTGGTTGAAGTGCCTGGGCATTCAGGGCATGGCCTGGTCTTCGATCCGGTCCTTTCTGAAGAACCAGACACAGCAAGTCTTTCTCCAGCCCTACATGTCTCCCCAGAAACCTGTGTTATTTGGTGTCCCCCAGGGCTCCGCACTAAGTCCTCTCCAACGCCTACCTCATGCCACTTGCCACACTGGTTGAATCCTGCAGAGTAAAGGTCATCTCCTATGCGGATGACAAAACCAACTGCTGTTTTCCTTCAAACATCAATCAAAGGCAGCATTTGCCAACTTTAGAAAATGTCTGTGTAATATCTCGGCTTGGATGACTCAACTGTCTCAAGCTGAACTTGGATAAAACTGAGGTGCTCTTCTTTAACCAGCAGGCCCCTCCCCCCCCTCTCGCGGCACTCTGTTGGCCTCAAGAACTGAATCCCTCCCAAGAGCCAGTCCCCCTCCCCAAGCCAGTGGACTCGGTGCCAAACTTGGGGTTTAGAATCGACAATGAGCTCTTTTTTTTTTTTTTTTTAAATCATCTGCCCGACACACGTTCCTTGGATGCAAAGAAGACAACCCAACCACCTCACTGCCATTGGGAGCAATGCCCTGGACATTGAGCCGCTACACAAACTAGGCAGAAGTTATTACGAGTTGGTAGGAGATACAATGCACCTTGTTAACGTTCCTCTAGGCAACTTTATGCCTGTAAAGCCAGTATGTAAATAGCGGAGTCGGGGCAGACCACAATACTGAGCCATGGAGTGAATGGGCATAATCATCGGATCTTGGGGGGGCAGGGGGGAACCCCAAGGAGGCAAAGAAAACCTCACTTCCAGTCTATCAAAAGTTTCCAAAATGTGAGGCTCTGGACTCTACAAGTTCTTTTCAAATCTACCTTAGATGTTTCGTAGAGTGAGGTTAGCCAAGCAGAGTGAGTGGGAGGGAT
The DNA here is from genome assembly GCF_964263255.1 of Lissotriton vulgaris. NCBI lineage: Eukaryota > Metazoa > Chordata > Amphibia > Caudata > Salamandridae > Lissotriton > Lissotriton vulgaris. Next base: position 473,093,210 of record NC_141689.1, read on the forward strand.
GGTATCCACCCAGTGCATACATATCTGCCGTCTTGCCAACAGGATAGCATAGAATATAAAGGACCGCGCTGCCCCAATAATATTCTGATCAAACCCGAAGATGACTAGTGATAGTGTTAAAGGAATGTTAGTCTTGAGAATTGAATCTAAGGTGACTTTAATCTCTTTCCAAAAAACGGATATGTGGGGGCATTCCCAAAACATTGGTGTATCTGAGGCTGCTGGTAGTTGGCATTTATTACAACATTTCCCGTCCTGATATTTAGATAGACGCAAAGGTGAGAGATATGCCCGGTGTAGGGTAAACAGATGGTTTCGTCTAAGCCAGGCGGATTTAACTAGTTTATACAGAAGAGAGAAGGATTTTATCCACAAGTCCTCATCTAATGACACAATTTCTCTTCCCCATAGCTCCATTGGGAGATTGAAATCCCCATCTATCTCTTCCAATATGGACCAATACCAAAGAGCCACCTCCTTACCTCCTGTCTGTTTTTCTACTAGATGTTGTTCTAAGGGGCTAAGTCTCCCGATGTTAGGATTTTTCCTAATTAATTCTCTGGCCCAACTACTGATTTGTATGTACTTAAATCTTGACAGTCGGCCCTGCTTTCTCCCTAAGCTCCTCCCACTCTATCAAGATGCCTCCAGATATCAATTCACCCCATCTTGAAAACCCAGCTGTAATTAGGGGGGTTTCCAGAGAGTCTTGCAGGCACAGTGGGCGCCCAGGAGAATCCCATATCTGAGCATAATTAGAAAAGTATGCCAGCCCCACTCTACGTTTGATTTGCACCCATGACTTCAATAGTGTTAAAAGAGTCTTAAGCCTCACCTTTTTGAAGAACTTTCGGTCTCCAAACTTAAATAGAAACCCGTCTAGCGGGAGGTTTGCCCCTACCAGCATTGCCTTAAACAGTCTCCCATTTGAAGAGAGATCTGGTGACTTCAGGAGCATTCTTGAGTGGGAGAGCTGGAATGCCCAAAAGTAATACTGCAGGTCTGGGAGGGCCAACCCTCCTTTTTCCCTCCTCCTCCTTAATTTTTTCCAGGCCAACCTAGTAGCTTTATTGCCCCAAATAAAAGAATTGATTTCTTGCTGGCACTTAAGAAGTTGCTTGGAGTCAAAAGCCAAGGGAATAGAATTGAAAATAAAGGTCAGTTTCGGAAGGATAGACATTTTTACAATATTGACTTTCCCAAAAATTGATAATTGAAGACCCGCCCAGGATTTCAATAGGGCCCTACATTCTCGGAAAACCAGATCTAAATTAACTTTTGCTAGGGTGTCAATGTCTTGCGTGATTTTAACTCTGATGTAGCGAATTGAGGGTGCCACCCCAACGCCCGGATCAGCAATATTCCACGTCATGAGCTCAGTCTTCTCAGCGTTGATATCATAGCCTGATATGTTTCCAAATTCTTTGGCCTTTTCAACCACAAAGGGGAAGGCATTTGCTGGATTACTGGTATAGATTACTATATCATCGGCGTAGAGCCCTACCCTTCTTTCCCAACCGCCGAATTCGAATGAGGAGATTCTTGGATCATCCCTGAAGGATTGTGCGAGTGGTTCAAAATACATGTTAAAAAGTAGAGGAGACAGGGGGCACCCCTGTCTTGTTCCCCTACTGATCTGAAAGGGCTGGGTACATGAACCGTTGACCAAAATGCTTGCACTGGGATGAGCATACAGCAGACCAATTGATCTCCGAAAGTTTGGCCCAATTGCAAATTTCTTCATTACCTCAGCTAAATATGCCCAATTTTCTCGATCGAACGCTTTTGTAGCGTCGATGGTCATAATGGCCAAAGGAAGGGAGAACTTTGAGGCGATATCCACTGCCCCAATTAGGTCATACGTAAGATCTGGGAGCTGTCTACCCCGTATGAAGCCCTTCTGGTCGGTGTGTATTATTGAGCCAACCTCGCGTCCCAACCTATTCGCCAGCACAGCCGCAAAGAGCTTATAATCGCTGTTTAAAAGCGAAATTGGCCGATAAGTGCTACATTTGGCCGGATCTTTCCCGGGTTTCGGGATCAGGACAATTGTTGCCTCCCCCCATGATTTAGGAGGGGTAGCACCATTAGCTAAGATGTCATTAAAGAGTCTTGTAAGCACTGAGACTATTTCGGGTGCCAAGACCCAAAGTAGTTCACCGGGAAGACCATCAGGGCCCGCTGCCTTACCCCACTTCACCTTTTTAATAGCTTCGCTCACTTCTTCCTCTGAAATAGGTCTATCAAGCCGGTCACTTTGTTCCGAGGTGTGAGTGGGGAGAGTCATCTTCTCTAACCATCTAAGCTTAGACATCGGGTCATCCGAGATCTCCTCCTTATAAATTTGCTGAAAAAACTCCAGAAATGCATCTCCGATATCTCTAAAAGAAGATCTTTCATGAGTCTCCCCCTCTACGCTGATGCGCTTTGTGTTTTTTGACCTGGTCAGATTTAATTTTCCATGCGAGGACCTTACCTGCGGATTCACCGTATTCAAAGTTTGAGAGCTTACTTGCTGCCCATCTCAGAGCAACCCTCTCTTGAAGAATACTGTCTAACTTCTCTTTTAATTCCTTACGTTGTTCCTGCTCCTTATTAGTCCCATTTCCGGAGCCAATATGTTGGTCAAGGAGGGCGATTTCCTTTTCAATGTTGGCGATCTTTGTCCTGTATAATTTCCCTCGATAAGAGGCCCTGTTGGTTATATGACCTCGCAAATTTGCTTTATAGGCCTCCCATACTATACCTAGCTGTGTAGAATTTATGTTGGTATCCATAAAGAATTTTGTTTCTTGGATGAGGAAGTCAGTTTCCTCTTCCTCTAAAAGGATCGTACGGTCAAATGACCAAGAGGTATGAGAGGATTGCTGAGCTAATTGTAAGGAAAAAGATATGGCAGAATGATCTGATAAATGCGAGGGCATGTACACTATATCCTTCAGGGGGTCTCTTAATGAATAAAAAGAGCGTAATCAATTCTCGATTTATGATTGTATTTTTGATTGTGATACGATACGCCGAGTGCATCGCCTGCTCTCTCCCTCCATGGATCTGCCAATCCGAGCGTTGACATAACAACCCCCAGCGCCTGCCTGGATTTCTTATAGGTTAATGCCCTTGAATTGGGGGATTTATCCAATTTTGGGTTAAGTACTAAATTAAAGACTCCCATCCAAATTATTGGATCGTGAGTTAAGAGGTGGCTCTGGATTTTGTTCAAATATGAGGGGTCGTCCTGATTAGGTCCATTATAACCAACCAGATTATATGGTCTGCCCTCTAGACTTACTTTAGCATATAGCCACCTACCACTGAAGTCTTCCTCATAGGCAAGAATCTGTGCTCTAATTTGCCTTTTGAAAATGATACGGATACCCCAAATATTCGCATTATGGTTGGTACAAATAAAACAGTCTACCCATGTAATTTTCCTCAACATATCCTTCACTTCTTGTTGGAGAAGATGTGTTTCCTGAATGACAATGACCTGCGCTGGGGAGTCCCTCAAATATTGTAGTATTCTATACCTCCTACTCTTAACACGCAGGCCTTTGACATTCCAGGACAAGAATTTTATTCCCATCATCTGATATCCTTACTCCTACACCGACTCATTGAGTAAGTATAAAGATAACAACTCCCAAGGCAGGTTAAACAAAACTGAGATGTGTTTAATAAGATTTGTAAATATAGAACGGTGTCTGACCGATGAGGATATTTTGCAATTTTACCCCTCTCCCCCCCTCCCCCTTCCCCTCCCTGGAAAACCCCCCCTTACTGAACCTGGCCGTTGATGCCAGATTTGTCTCTCTAAGGAGTCCCCCCCCTCACCCAGCCCTGTTATGTATTTTTGGTCTGAAATGTAATCCGGCAGTACCAAGATAGATACCCTTAAGGGGAAGACGTCATGAGTGAAGAAGGTATAGAGAGTAGTGATACTAGAGGTGGATAAACGTCATATTTTTTTCTCCCTTTTTTCTTTTTTTTTCTCCTCTTTTTTCTTTTATTTTGTAAGAGCTTCACCCCCCCTCCCCCCTCCCCATTTCCAATCCGAGTTACTGCTCTTTTTTTTTATTTTTAAACACCCTCCGTGAGCTCCCTTGTAAATCCCAGATTAGGCATGTCTCCTCCTCCTCCTGTTTTAGGAAGCTTTGAATTCTCAAGAAATTTCTCCATTTCCTCCCTCTTGACTGTAGAAGGACGGTAAGCCACGCTCTCATCTCTTCCTGCTTGGACTACGCCAATAGTCTTTATTTGGGACTCCCCACTTATCTGACCCGCAGACTCCAAATGATTCAGAACGCTGCAGTCAGATCGATATGCAAGGTACCTTTTCGCCATTTTATCACCCCCCACTTGAGAGACTTCAATTGGCTGCCCATCATCAGGCGCATAGTATTTAAGGCACTCACCCTGGCGCACAGAGCCACCAGAGGCCAAGGCCCGGCATACCTGAGAGCCAGACTTCAACATTACCATCATGACATGGCTCTGAGATCCAACCATCTGCGGCACCTCACCATTTCGCGCTTCCGCAAGGCGAGGACTGGAGGCAGAGCTTTCTCTGTCAGGACCGCGAAATTAAGGAATGCCTTGCCACTTTCTCTGACTGATTTAATCAGAACCTGCCTTCCGACTAGCTCGAAAAACCTGCTCTTCAACTGCCCCTAAAACCACTCACTGTGCATCCGTATCAGTCATCCGCTTCAGCGCCAGGACACCTTTTTTGGGGGTAGCTGTGCCCTTTACAAATGTCTAAATAAATAATACACGCAGACTGTTTTTATCCTACAATGTCATCCAATGAAATGCAGTAAGCAGTACTGATGGCCTCCATTCCTGCCAAAACCTGGTTCACCAGCCTCTGAAAGGTGGGTGAGTATTCTTGAGTCCAGAGGGCATCACACTAAACTGATAATGTCCCTCTTGAGTAAAGAAGGCTGACCTCTCCTTGGCTCCCTCAGTTAGGGCAATCTGCCAGAACCCTGATATAAAATCACAGGTACTCAAGAACTGGGCAGCCCCTAACCTATTAATCAGCCCAGGGAATGGGATGAGCGTCAGTTTTGGTAACTGAGTTGAGCCCCCTGTAATCCACACAAAACCAGAGGTGCAGCTTTTCGTACCAGCACCAATGGGCTGGACGAGGGGCTACTGGAGGGTTCCCTCACCCCCAACGCCAGCATCTTTAAAGCCTCTTCTTTGATGCTAGCGTTCACCTTATTTTATTCTTGACAAGGAGGCTGTCTCCACATCATGGGTACACACGTGGGTAGTCCCTGGGCTGACGGAAAATAGAGTAGGGGAAAGGTTTACACCCCCCACTGACCCATCCTTCCCACTGGAGGCTAAGGGATCAAAGAGAGGTTCACGCTCCTCTTCCTCCCCTCCACCTGTCACCAACAGCATGGTGAACTCAGACCTCTCAAAGTTTGGTTTGAGATTGTTGATATGGGGCACCTGGTGGTCTTGAAGTCCACCAGCAAGCAGTTCTGCCAAGTATCACGCAACTGACGTGACACTAACTCAGTTCAGTGCGGTGTTCCGCATCACAGCACTGAAATGCATTGTCACACATGTTCATGCCACGGACTGGCATGCACTCTGCTGACAGCACCAGCTGAAACCGGCAACGTAACGCCAGGGTGCTAGTGCGCGCGCCGGTGCGATGTGGCTGCTGCTCAGCTCCCTTCAAACTTGCCAGCAGGAAACACTTAAAGATCAGATCGCGCTCTGACAGTGCTACACTGTTACAATCTATCCGCCAGGCCGCCAGCATAATTGAAGCTAAATTCCCGAGCGGGGCCTGCCCTCTCAGTCATTCAGTTAGCTGTGGCCCCAGCGCAGTGTCGGGGAATCAATGACCTCACGTGGAAGGAAGTAAGGTCTGTCGGAAGCGGCACCCGGGGACCTCACGCAGACTCAGTGAATGGGTGAAGTCAGGACTGTTTTGTCTGACACACTTTAGTCTCTTCAGTAGGCGGTAGGACGTCCTGCCACTAGTGGCATGTCATGTGCCGAGCAAGCGGCAGTTCATGGTCTTTGGTTGTTGGCAATACAGTCAGGGCACTGGCAGCTCGCCGCTTTTATTTAAATTGAATATGTCATCTTACAATTGCATCGACCCGTCACCCCACCGGAGCTGGCCAGCTCAGAGTGACTGGACAGACTGTGGCTCTGCCGGTCGGAGTGGTTCCAGGCTCAACAGCCTACCACCAGCAGCATACCACCGGGTCATACTCCTGATTGAAGACTCAAGCGGCCCGTAACCAAATTGCCGTGCTCGCCTGCCTCAAAGCAAAGTAAGTTTTGTTAAAATGTGCTTTATAATAGTGCGCTCTGCATATTCCCCACGCCATTCATTTCTCATTCACACTCATAACAATGATGAGGAAAAAAAGGTTCACGTACACTTGCGGTCTAAAATCACATTGTTAAATATACGCAGAGTAACTTTGGATACAAATACCCTTTTATTGTCAGTTGTCTCCCTTTAATGTACTCCTGCCCCAACAGCCTTTGCTGCCCTGTCACATATGTGTGCGTAAGTCAGCTGACTATTCAGAGACTCTTCTGAGGCTGCCCCAATGCTGGTCAGAGGTGCCTGCGGCGGCACGGAGTCCGCGAAACAGCTGACCTCTGTTGACTGTATATTAGGCAGCTGAGAAGAGATTGGTCAGGGACCTCTCACATCCTGTTTGCTTACAGACATCGGCCTAAAAATATAACCAAATATACTGGAATCATAACATCATTGTCCTTGGGATGAATATATCAAACTTTTCGAGGAGCATTTTGTGAATAAAACTGTGCAATTGGTTAGTACGATTTGCACACACAAAGCATTAGCTTGAATTTCAGTGTGAGAACACACAAATCAAAACATAAGCAACCGTACATCAATGGATCCAGCTGAAATCAAAGCGACAGTTCAAAAGGAAAGGATGCAGAATGTTAATATGCATATGTGCAAGTGAAATATTCATTACTAATACTGCATGACACAGAGGGCGGCCTGAAGTCCAGACTGCAGCTGCTCAACTCTACATTTGATTGATTGCCAGAGAGAAGCCAGCCAGGTGGACCAGTTGGCATAGGCAGGATCTGTTTTAATTGATTTTCTGCAGACCCACCCGACAACACACACGTGTCCAACCTAGCCTTCTTTAGCAGTACTATCATGTTCAAGGGCACTAGGTTAGCGCCCTTCCATTTGTGGTGCTTTGCAGCATTTTTAAGATCTTCTTAGTTTCTAGGTGCCGAAACGGGTGTACTTTATGATAGTTCTATGTTTCCTTAGTCTTCATTGCTTGATATTTGCATGCGAAAAAGTGTCACACATAGTCTTTGAATGTCACTCATAATTACACTGAAATTATGAAAATGTCACACATAAGCAATCTGAAACCTTGGAAGCTATGAGCAAGGTGACCTCCACCTTCCTCAACTATCTCATAGGGCCCAGTCCAACAGTCTTAGAGAGCCCTCGGTCCCCAGGGTTAATCACCCACACTTTCTGCCCAGGTTGTAATTCCACATGGGTAGCTGTTTGGTCATACAATTACTTCCTGGCTGGCCTCTAAGTTGTCAGAAGCTTGCTTCCACAAATTGCCCATTTGGCTTCTGAAGGCCAGCATGTAGCTATCTACATCCTGGGGTGTTTTCCTGGGAGCTTGCTCCCACCTTTCCTTCGCCAAACTGAGAAGTTCCCTTACAGGGTGTCCATACAGCTCAAAGGGGTTAAAGCTACCCCCTTCTGCGTCCCCTCTCTGTAGCAAAGTGAAGGCATGGCAAGAGGATGCCCCACTTATCAAACACTCTGCAGTTTTCATCCATTATCAACAGTGTGGACTGATCCACATGCTTTTTAATTCAATGTAGACTGGCAGTAAAATAGTCTGTACTGAAGTGTTCTTTAGTTTTGCAGCTGCCCCTAAAACCAACTGTGATTATAGCTCTAATATATTATTTTTTTTAAAGAAAAAGCCAGTTCAGTAAATTCTCCCTTTGCTTTCCTCAGGAGCAGGGCAAGATACCTCTTGCATTAATTCACCCAATACTTGCTGAAAAAAGTGCATTAGTGTTGCAAAAGACTTATCACGCCCACTAAAGTTTGTGAGGCTCTTATAGGACTGAGTGCTGGTGCCCAAGGCTGCTCTGAAACCTGTGGCCGGCGCTATTACATGTGGGTGTGCAGAATACCAAGGCTGCGTAATCTTGAATCCATCCCTGACCTCTATAACCCACTTCCAGACACTCCCTGCACCTTTGCCAATATTTCTGAATATTTAATGTACGAAAGCACAGATAAGGCACATTTTATTGTAATTCTGAAGATCACTGGAAACAAATATTTGAATGTGATCAAAACAAATCAATTCGCTAGGTGATGCCAATTCCACACATTATCAATGTGCGCTGTATTATCAGAAAAACTGTATGTCTGAATAAATTGAATGGTCATTGCAATCAAAAATGTGTTGTCGGTAGCGGCAGTACTCTACTACAACATGCATATGCCACTGTACCCCACTCACAGAAATTCTACTACCCTCCACTCCACTATATACCACTCCACTGCAGAAAACTATGCCACTTCACTGTATGCCATTCCACTCTATGCCACTTCTCTATGCCACTCCACTCTTCACCACAACACTCTACGCCACGCCACTCCACTTTCAATCAATCAGTCCGGATTTGTAATCACCCAGAGTGTATCCAGGCTGTTCAGGATCTCAGTCGAAAAGCAAGGTCTCAAGTCCCTTTCTGCATTCCTGAAGGGAGGTTAATGTCCTCAGGTGGGTGGTAGGTATTCCAGGGTTTCGCTGCGAGTAAGAAAAGAGACCGACCTCTGCTGTTGCTTCAGCGAATGCGGGGCGTGTGGGAGAGGGAGGCAGAGCACAGGTGTCTGGAGGGTCAGTGGAAGTTCAGGCGGTGATTGATGCGTGCTGCTTCTTGCTTGTGCGGGGTTTTGTAGGCGTGCGTCAGCATTTTGAATTGGCATCTCCTTTGTATGAGGAGCCAGTAGAGCTTCTTCAGGTGGGGGATAATGTGGGTCTGTCTAGGGAGGTCTAGGATGAGTCTGGATGTTGAGTTATGTATGGTCTGAAGTCTCCTCAAGAGTTGTGATGTGATTCCAGCGTAGAGAGCGTTGCCATAATCCATGCGGCTGGTCACAGGAGCTTGAGTGATAGTACGTCTGGTGGATGCAGGGAGCCGTTTGTAAGATGGTGCAGAGAAATAGGGTGTGGGAGACAGCATTGATCTGTTTCTTCATGGTGAGTTTGCTGTTTAGGATGATTCTAAGGTTCTGGGCCACATCTGCAGGCCACCGGTGTCGTTCCACAGTGAGATGGTGCTTCGACGAGTAGCACTTCCGTCTTGTCAGTGTTGAGTTTGAAGCAGTTATCTTCCATCCAGGTGGGGACGCTGGTCATGTAGAGGTGGAACTTTGTCCTTGTGGTGGAGGGGTCCTTGGAGAGGGATAGGACGAACTGGATGTCATCCGCATAGAAGATGATGTTCAGTCTGTGGTTTCTGACAGGGTTGGCCAGAGGGGCCATGTAGGTATTGAACAGGGTGGGGCTGAGGGATGAGACTTGAGGGAAGCCACAGATGGTGTTTTTTGGACACTCCTATCTAGTCTACTCAACTCCACTCCAGTCCACTGCATGTACTCTAGTCCATTGCATAAATTTGTGTCCACTGCATGCACTTGTGTCCACTACATGCAGTCTAGTCCACTGCATGCATTCTAATCTACAATATGCAGTCTAGTCCACTGCATGCACTCTAGTCCACTGCATGCACTCTAGTCCACTGCATGCACTCTGGTCCACTGCATGCACTCTGGTCCACTGCATGCACTCTGGTCCACTGCATGCACTCTGGTCCACTGCATGCACTCTGGTCCACTGCATGCACTCTGGTCCACTGCATGCACTCTGGTCCACTGCATGCACTCTGGTCCACTGCATGCACTCTGGTCCACTGCATGCACTCTGGTCCACTGCATGCACTCTGGTCCACTGCTTGCACTCTGGTCCACTGCTTGCACTCTGGTCCACTGCACTCTATCCTACTCCACTCTATAGCACTCTGACACTCTGTTGCACTCTACGACACTACTCCATGCCACTCATTGCCATTTCACTTTACGACAATCCACATCACTTCACTCTAGGCCGTTCTACTCTGCTGTAAGACATTCTATTCTATGACACTCCACATCACCCTGACACTCCACTGTACGACACTATGCCACTCCACTTTACTACACTACACTCTGACGCTCCACATTCTGTCACTCCACTTTGATGCTTTACTCCACTCCACAACACTTAAGTCTACTCTGAGCCCCTCCACTCTGAGCCACTTAACTCTACTCTATGCCACTCTACACCCCACACCTCCTGTACTCTCCGCCCTTCCACTCGTACTCTATGCCACTCGTACTCTATGCCACTCCACACACTTCGCCACTCTACACTGCGCCAATCTACACTGCCCCACTCCACCCTCTGCCCCACTCCACCCTCTGCCCGACCCCACCCTCTGCCCGACTCCACCCTCTGCCCCACTCCACACTTCCACTTCTCCGCATATTGTTTCAACATCGGAACCGACCTTCCATCAGAAAGCATCTTGGACGGCCTTCGAGGCCTAACCGTGCCCGGTCAGCTCTCCGTAGATGGATCGGACTCCGTTTAAATTCTGTCCTTGGTGCCACGTGAAATATCCGCGTACGGACTCGCATGAAGTGTGCAGCTTGTGCTTATCTCCCGAGCAGAAAGAAGAAAACTGATGCTTGCAAATCGACTGGCTCGACGTCGGGACATGCAGCGGCAAAGCATCGAAGACTCACTGGACATCTTTGGTTTAGACTCCGTCCAAGAAGACACCGAGGCATCAGCAGCAGAAGAGGAGGAAGCCTTCTCTAACCAAGGCTCGAACTCGGAGCTCGAGATAGACCTCAACGCCGAACTACTGCCGCAGGCACAAGGTGATGTGAGGACCAAAGACCCCATGCCCTTACAAACACCAAAATGCTTCTGCACCACCTCTGCCATCTGGCCACGGTCGGCCCGGAGAAGTTTCCAACGGCCCGCCTTCGGGCCTGGTTCTAAACAGCCTGTCAAGCCTTCCGGCTCTGTTCCCGCTCGCCAAAAGTCTTCCTCAGAGCCAAAACTCTCCAGTTCAAAGCATAATTCAGGCTCAGAGCCAAAACCCAAGCAACCTTCGGAGCCAAAACATTCCACGCCGAAAGGCCAGCATCCGTATGCACTGAAAACACCGGCACCGAAACACAGAGTCCCCTTCGGATCCCAAAGTGGATACTATTCTGTTAACACCAGTTCCAAAGCAGAAAAGGCTACACATTAACCCTGAGACTGGTTATATTTACACCAAACCGCCTCAAAAACGCAAGCTTCAAGATAAGGACATTTCTTACGAGATCCCCTTGAAGAAAAAATCTGTAGTTACAAGTCTTTCCATCTTCCATCGCCTCCTCCTCCACCTCAGCATCCTTTGCATATTACATCTCAGTATTCCCTACAATCACACAATGACGATGCAGATGATGGGGGGTTGAATATCCCTATAGATCCATTGACAGATAACACAATTGATCCCTCAGGAAATACTGATCTAGACCTTTACCCAGACAAACCATCTCCTCCAAATCATCACACCAAGAACTCATTGCCAGGAGTGCACAATACCATGGGGTTGAGCTGCACAAAGAATCACTAGAAGAAAAAAAAAACTTTGAGACTAGTGTTTACACACAGGTCATCACAGACACTTCCCATGATTAAAGGCATGATGCGACATGCTGATGAGATTTTCAAGACCCAGTCAGAGCATGCACCTTGACTCCTAGGGTGGACAAAAATTATATAAGGCCTTTCCTACAGATCCTATATTTATAAAGGGGCAATTACCATTAGAATTCGTAGTAGTATCTAATGCTTATAACTGGGAAAATTCTCAAACATCAGGAGCTGCTCCTCTGCCAGATAGAGTCCAAATTAATTGATGCTTCTGGCAAGCGCATAGCTGCTCATGCGCAAAGCTGCTCAAGCTGCAAATCAATGGCGCATTGCAAATACACTAGGCCTCTTAGCCAGGTATAATCGGGCAACTAGGACAAATTGGAGAAATTGCTCCAGTATTTCCTAGATGAGCATAGAAAGCGCAGAACTAAGTAAATGAGGGTAAACTAATTTCTAATTCCTCTATACACTGGGCTCTTGATGCTGCAGACACCGCAGCAAGAGAAGTTAACAACAGCATTCTGATCAGGAGATAGGCTTGGTTAAGGATTTCAGGGTTTAAACCTGAAGTCCAACAATCAATCCATAACACACCCTTTGATAACACCTATTTGTTCGTAACGTCGATCAGGCGTTCGAAAAAATGAAGGACACCAAGGTATCTAGTTCTATGGGAGCACTCCGGACTACCTTCAGCATAGGCTCCTTTCATCACTCCTTTTACAGAGGAGGCTCAAAAACCCATCCCCAGATCTTACTGAGGTAACAACTAGTCCTCTCCCTCTAGAGGGTTTCTTCGAGGAGGTTATCGAGGCAACAATTTCAATGGTAAGAGTAAGGGAAGCAAAGCCTCTTACTCCCCTTCCCCCAACAAACCGTGATTTGCCCAACCTTCCACTCCCCCCGATTACACCACACCTGTTTTGGGGAAGACTTCAACAATTTCTCCTTGTTTGGCAGTCTATAACATCTGACAAATGGGTGCCTGGAATTATCCAACATGGTTTTTGCTTGGAGTTTACAAGCAATCCCCCAAACATTCCACCTCGCAGAGGGGGACACACTCACCAACTGTCAACAATTGCTCAAGCCATCTGGAAGTGGGGAATCAATCACAAAATGTATCTTCTGGCCGAACGTCTCCCAGGAGTAAACCATCAAATTGCCGACCTCAGCAGAAAGAGACAGCCAATTCACGAGTGGGAACTTCATCCCCAAGTTCTCCGCCCCGATTTTCAACAATGGGGTTTTCCACAAATAACAGAAAGATAACTTGCACACCTAATATGGTACTCAAAAATAATGTTATCTTATTAACTAATTTGTAAAATGTGTTTTAATGTTTCAAAAAATGGTGCATAACCTAGAGCTAAATATGTTATATTTCTCATCATTACGACACTTGGGGCCCGATGTAGGTAAATTCATTTTACCACTTCTTAAATACCGAATCATACCGATTCGGTATTTAAGAAGTGGTAAAATGGAGGGGTGGGGATGTAGGTATTTCAGATTCGGTAAATACCGAATCGTTGAGATTCGTTATTTACCGATTCTGTAAATACCGAATCGGTAATGCCCATTGATTCCTGTGGGCTTTAAAGCCCATAGGAGTCAATGGGCGTTACCGAATCGCTATTTACCGATTCGGTAAATACCAATTGCAGCAAGGGTGCAGGGGGTGTCACTTTGACACCCTCGAGCACCCCCAAATACAGGCATGTGTGCCATGTGGCACACAGACATGGCCTAAGGGCATGTCTGTCTGTCACATGGCATAGGTCTGCATGCACACATGTGCATGCACACCTGGATTCGGTATTTTACCACCCAATTGGATTGGGTGGTAAAATACCGAATCTGACAGGCCTTTGGGACTCAGAAGAGTCCCACCTACATATAGAAGTTACCGAATCGGTTAAAATACCGATTCGGTATTTTACAGATTCGGTAAATTTACCGAATCGGTAAAATAGGCCCCCTACATCAAGAAAAACCATTTACCGGTCGGTAACGGCCGGTAAATGGCGACCTACATCGGGCCCTTAATGTCAAACGATATAAATAATTCTTGTATCAGTAATGAATTTAGTTTTAAAATGATTCCTCACTTATGCATTCTCCATAACATGAGGTTAAACATTTTTCACAGTCAACAGAACAACATTGCAATGCGTACACAATAAGTGGGGAAAAAATTGTGAATTTATTTTTTTAAACATGATCAGCATGATAGTTGCTGTTTTATTTGCGGTTTCCAATATTGATTTCTTCATACAGCATCCGACAATTCCCAATGCATTTCGGTGCTAGCACCTTCGGCAGGGGAACAGTGTGAAAACATATGTATATACAATCCATGTATTCCATGACAAGTAAAGCTTTTCAAAATCATAAACATTTTTGTTTAACCAAATTGTATTTTAGCAAAATTACATGGGACCACCACTAGCCAAAGTGTAGAAACATGAGATGTTTTCCACAAATAGACATGGTCGAAAATGCAAAATGCCAAAGATTCAGCTCCAGGTTATCACACCCGCTATCAAAGGGCAATGCCCTATAGTGATGATGATAATACTTTATTCGATATATTGATATCATAAAAGTACAAACATTTACAGACATAAAATGTTACTTATAATTAATATTCTGGCTATTTCTTCGCATAAAAACGATAAAAAGCTATTTACAATTTAACCTCTTAAGTGCTGCGTCGGGGCGTTGGCCGACGGCAGCACTACCTCCCCAGTGCTGCGCACGTCCATTGGACGTCCATTCAGCACTAGTTCCAATGGACAGCGCAGCACTGGGGAGGGATATTTGCGCCGCATCTAAGGTGTTAAAAAAGGATGGTTACAAGGGGGTAAAGTACAATCACAGTAATATACATAGAAGTTAAAAATTGAGGCATGATCTAGGTTTTGTTTTCATTTAGCAGCCTTGTGCGTATAAACCAAGCACTGGCAAGAAACTTTGCAACCCTGCATACAATATACAGAGATAAAGTATCTGTTAAGAGGATACGTAGGGCAATCCTAAAGTCTTACACTCAGCTCCCTGCATACTGGTTTTAGCCACCTTGTTCTTGGCCTCTTGTATGCCTTACATGCAAACAAGAAGTATCCTGGGCAGGTGAAACAATGGTCCCTCATTCTTTTCAACCCCTCTATAAATGTATTAAGAGGGAGTATGCCGTATCTCATTTTCAGATAGAGAGATCTATCTCTTGAGATTTGAATATAGTCTAGAAAGGGCTCTAGCTTTCTGTTGGGCTTATGTTCTAGGAATTCTGTAGTAAGTACCCCCCCCCACTTAGTGCTCTTTAAATCCTCAGCCTGTACCCACTCCCAATACATTTTCTTAACAATTTGCTCGTGGGTGAGGGGGACTGGGAATCCCAAGATTCGCCCATTCCTAAGCTCACGATCAGCTGCCTCAGTTTATTAAGCCACTGTATCTTGTTTGAGCTATTCAGCACAATCAATTCATCCAGGACCTTAGCATAGTTTTCCAGTTCTGGTGTCCTTCTCAGGCGCACCCAGAACAGCAGTGGTCGAAGGCGTACTATGTCTGCAATTGAGCGTTTGCCCGTATCAATAAAAAGGGGTTTCAAAGGTGTTGAGTGAGGAAGAGAAACTAAGTCCCTAACAAACTTGTTCTCAGCTCTTGTCAGATCATTAATACTTTTGCAGCCCCATAGTTCAGACCCGTAGACTGCTGAAGCCAGCGCCTTGCCCTCGTAGACAGCCAGAGCCGGAGCTATGGGCCTGCTGACTGATATGCGTTGATTCCTCCAAATTGCTCCAGAAGCTCTTTTGAGGTTTAGGAGCATTTTGGCTACGTGGGAGTCCCATTTCATCCTGCTATTAATCCTGACTCCCAAGTAGTCAAATTCCTCTACCACCTCTAGCGGGGACCCATTAAGGGTTATATGTACTCTCCTAGCTTTTTTTTGGGAAGATAACACCATCAGCTTAGTTTTGGTGGTATTTACAGTTAGCCCCCGCTTATCGCAAAACAGACTAAATCTGTCCAGCAACTTCTGGAGACCCGTGGGAGTTTTGGACATCAGGAGGGTGTCATCTGCAAAGAGGAGGTTAGATGTTTTCTCCCCCGCCAGGACTGGGGCATCCGCAGGGTCCTCCCTCAAATGGGCTACCACCCCATTGATAAAGAGAGAGAACAATGTTGAAGCCATCACACAGCCCTGGCGGACCCCCCTGTTCAGAGGCACCCTCCCTGTTAACTGTTGTTGGGTACCCCACCGGATTCTAGCGTAGTTATCCTGATGAATCCTTACGATAAACTCCAAAAGAGAACACGGAAACCTCATATCTAGCAGCACCTTCCAGAGTTTATCGCGAGGAACCACGTCAAACGCGGTTTTTAAATCAATAAAGGCCAAATATAGGCTGCCCTTCGCGATGGACACAGTTTTCCAATATATAGCACAAAACCTGAAAACCTGGTCCATCGTGCCTACATTTTGGCAAAACCCCACCTGGAAATGGGTCAGAATGTTACCCTCCTCGGTAGATGCCCCTGGTGGTTGACCCATGACTACTTCACCACATTACAATTTAAAGAAGTGGGCATACCACTGGTGCTCCATTATGTGATTAAGTACGGGCTCTACTCCCCTTCTATCTAATTTATTTACCAAGTTTCAAAACACAGTTGAGTCCTTCAAATTGGCTGCTTGCTTTAATTGCTGCCAATGCTCTTCCTCCCAGTCCCTTTTGGCCAATTTAATGCAAATGTTATACTCTTTTCTAGCTAACCTCACTGTTGTCGCATCCTTCCTCCTGATGGAGGTCGATATGGCCTTTCTCTTTTGCTTACATGCCGCTGTATTCCATGGGGTACCATTCATCGGTTTATTTTCCGTCTTCGTAGGCCCCCCAATTCCCCTAATAGTAAAAAAAACTCCAATTTTCTCTATTAGGTACTTATAGGAATCAATTTAGTTGGAACTGTGGCCATTAGTCTGTGTATAAGGCATAAGGGGTAAGAGGTCTCTAGTCTCTGCTTGCACAAGCTCTTTAATGCTGTTCAATTTCTCCTCTTCGCACATTACCTTATTCCATTTTAACATACGGTTGCAATTGGAGGGAATTACTTCTTTTGCAACCATTAAAGGGCCGCTCCTTATTTCTTTCTCACTCCCCCATCTGTATTTCATACAGAGTGGGTTATGGTCGCTATCCTGCGTTTTCCTAACCTCCATATCCACTAGTCTTACCCATGAACGGACATAAAGTAAAATATAATCAATATGTGACGGGCAGCTAGGTCTGTTATATGTCATTGCCCCACTGGGGTCTGAAATAGTCCTCCCATTTAGTGCACACAAATTATGTTCTAGTGTCAATGTGTTTATTTGGATTGCTCTAGCTGTCCATTTCTTAATAGGTGCCAGATTTAAAGCAGTAATAGATAGCCTCAAATCCTCTGCGCTAGAGCCAAAGAGGTCTTCGTCAGCTAGGGGTTCGTATGTGCAATTGAGGTCTCCCCCAACAATTACATTAGAGAGGGGAGGGACAGCCGCTAGTGCAGCGTCAAGTAATGCTATTGTGGGTGAGATTTGACCACCTGGCGCACCTCTAGAATATACACAGAATAGTTCCATAGAGTTTCCGACGTGGGGGCCTTTAAGGGATATGTATAGTATGTCTTCTGAAGGTAGCTTATGCACCGTGACAGCGCAATTCAATGCCACACTAATCCATATGTGAAGGACACCAGATGGGCGACCTCTTCCTACCGAAGTTGCCATGATGAAATAAGTGGCATACCCACTTTTATGAAGTGGGATCGTGCTCCATGTTTTTTGGAACATGCAAATCTTATATGCATCAATAAATTCGTTCCGTTCTGGGGTGGCCAATTTTTTTTGAAGCCCTGCTATGTTCCATGACAGCAAATTTATTACGGTGGAATTTGCAGCGGCTCCTTTGTTAATTGCTTGGGGAACAGATACCTCGTCCACTATACATAAACTATTCTGCACTATACTAGAGATTTCCTCCAAGGACCCTGGCGGCTCTTCACTAATAAACGCCACCTCCTCTCTTTCCATATGGCTTGCAGTGAACCTAGTCTGAGGCTCAGTCCTCTGGACATTATGTGCTACATTCTCAGTGCCTATATTAATTGGAATTACATAGTCCTTTTGGATCTTGTCTGGCTCATCTGCGAGTCAGTCTACCCCCTCTAAAGACGAGAGAGCCACAAAACGATTGGTGGTAGCAATGACTGAGCCCCCCAAGATGTTATAATTTGGTTTAAATGGTCTTCGTTGGTGGGGGAGTAGTGACCTGGCATAAAAATAGCTCAGGTCATGTTTCCTAATCCCTTCCCCTCCACTCTCGTGGTACCAATAATTGATGAACGAGATAACCATATGATCTCTGAAATTAATGATTATCACGTCACCCTGTGTGTCTTTGGGCCTCTGCCCTACCCAGTCAAGCCTTCTCACATTTAAAATTCCCCGTTAATATTAGGGGGTAAGGGTCTGTTCTTCCCTAACCAGTATATTACCTTGTTTTTAAGGTTCGAGTACCCCTCAGTTTTCTCTGTTTTCAATTCTGGAACCCCTGTCAGTATTGCAACATAGGGGGCCGCTTCTGGCGAGAGGTCCATCTGAATCTTGGGGACATTTAAATTCCTGACATTTTGCCTCTCCCTCTCACCTTTTCTATATGCATCCAATGGGTTTTTTTGGTGTTCCACGGTTTCTTTCACCGTGGAAGTCATAGATGTTTTCGGGGGATTTGTTATCTTCGTGGGGGGAATTGATTTCACCTTTACTGGAGGTATCGGTTTTGGTCTTTCGTTTCCTTTGTTTGAGTCACATAGCCCAGGGTTTACAGCTAGTGTTAGTTTTCTGTTATCTTCTACTAGAGCCTTCATTAGGGTTGTATTTGTGGTGATGGCTTCCTCTATTGACCCCAGGTGAGTTGCTAGCCTTTTGACTCTTTCAACAAGGGACAACAATAAGGATTTTACTAACACTTCAATGTTCCCCATTAGATCTTGATTTGAATAATGTTGTCTAGTCAGCGGCTGACCTGATGTTATCATCTCTATTCCTGTAGTATTAGTAGTCTGGTGGAGTCGAGAGATGTTAGGTATTTTAGCCTGCCTCCCCTCTTGCATGTTTACCCCCCTTTTTCTCTTTAATGTGGGTCTTTTAGATGGTAATGGGGCCTGGGGACCTGGACTAACTCCATTGTGGTCGCTCCCCCACGCTCCCAGCCACGATCTCCAGGCTGATTGCGGCACTCCGCCTGCTCCGCTTGCTGCTTCTGACGACTGCCTGCCCCAGCTGCTGCTCCTAACACCCTCTGCCTGCCTGGGTGATCGCGCTCCGACGTAGCCTGCATTCCCTGAGCGCCTAGAGGGGAACATAGCGCCTGGTATCGTTTTTACTACGCAAGGCATCTCATTGTATATTGCGCTGCTTTGAATGTGTATTTGTTTACTTTTGACGCTCTGATTGGAATCCCTGTTTGGTTTCCGCCCGTCCATTTTGGGTTTGGTCACTCGTGGACCGTGTCTCCTCCCCGCTCCCCGCCTCCCAGCAGCCCCTCCCACGCTCCGCCCCCCTCCACTATCTATATATGACAGAAGATTTCACGTGCAGCGTCCACGCGCAGCGACCGCGCCCAATCCGCGCCGAAGGTGCGCCAAAGGTAAGCCCGTCTACGCCCGTCCGCGCCTGGACCGCGCCCAGCGCCAGACCCCCTGGCCCTCGCATTGCCCAGCCCTCCCGCATTACCTACGATGCCCCCACCCTCCTAGCCCTTAACCCCGGCCGCTCCCCCAACTGCGTCCAAGCCGCTCCTGGACACACCCATGGTCCTTTCTCATGCTACTCCTGCAAATTCATCGGCACCGACAACAACTCCGCTACGACCACACCACAGATTCCCGACCCCAACCACCTACAATGCATCTTGCTCAACACCCGATCGGTCCACAGGCACGCCATTGACCTATGGAATCTACTAGACACCATCTCTCCGGACGTCGCCTTCCTTACAGAAACATGGATAAACGCCTCCTCCGCCCCAGACATCACCATTGCCATCCCAGAAGATTATAAGATCATACGCAAGGACCGTACCGGCCACACAGGAGGAGGAATCGCTATCGTCCATAAGAAATCCATCCACATCTCAACCAGCTCTGACGTCAATCTCGCCAACTCTGAACACCTTCACTTCCAGATCCACATCGACCCCAAGACCACACTCAGAGGCACCCTCCTTTACAGGCCACCAGGACCCCGCGCACAATTTAGTGAGGACATCACGGACTTCATCACTCCACACGCGCTCCCCTCCAAAGATTACATCCTTCTGGGAGAACTCAATTTTCACCTTGAAAAGAACAACGACCGCAACTCCACCACCCTTTTGGACAACCTCGCCAACCTCGGACTTAAACAACTGGTCACTTCCTCCACCCACATCGCAGGTCACACCCTCGACCCTATCTTCACCTCCAGCAATCATGTCTCCTTCAGCCACACTACGGCTCTCCTCTAGACTGACCACAGCTGCGTTCACTTTACCTACAACAAGCCCAAACCCAACAACCACCCCCTACCAACTCTGCAAAGAAACTGGAACAAAATCACCATCGACAAGATCTCATCGCTTCTTCTAAACCCCCCAGCCCACTCCTCAAACCCCGACCAAGCCGCCACCAACCTCACCCTATGGTTATCCAACAGCGCCGACATCCTAGCACCACTGAAAAAACGACAAAGCAAACTTGGCAGCAAGAAGGCCTCATGGTTCAACGATGATCTTAAGAAATCCAAGAAACTCTGCCGCTCCCTTGAGAAGGCCTGGAAAAAAGACCCAACCACCAGCACCAAGGACGCCTTCAAAAACGCCACCCGCATACACCACCAACTGATCCGAAAGGCCAAGAAAACCGCCTTCAAGGACCGACTAGATAACAACGCCCACAACAGCAAGGAACTTTTCAACATCGTCAAGGAATTTACCAATCCCTCGGCCAACTCTAACGACATCACCCCCTCTCAAGCCCTCTGCGACTCCCTAGCTTCATTCTTCCACAACAAAATTGCAGACATCCACAACAGCTTCCCCGGAGACCAACCCACCCAACCATTTGCTGGACCTTCACCCCCGTCGAACATCCTTAATGACTGGAACCCAATCTCCACTGAGGACACCATCCGCCTGATGAACTCCATCCACTCAGGATCCCCCACAGACCCATGCCCTCACCACATCTTCAACAAAGCAGACTCCATCATAGCACCGCACCTCCGAGACGTCATCAACTGCTCCTTCAACTCCGCCACCTTCCCGGAAAGCTGGAAACACGCTGAACTCAGCGCCCTTCTGAAAAAACCCACAGCGGACCCCACCGAACTCAAAAATTACCGCCCCATCTCGCTCCTTCCATTCCCGGCCAAAGTCATCGAAAAAGCTGTCAACAACCAGCTCGCCGCCTTCCTCGAAGCCAACAAATCCCTCGACTCCTCACAGTCCGGCTTCCGAGCGAAACACAGCACTGAGACCGCCCTCATCGCAGCAACAGACGACATTCGAACTCTACTGGACAATGGAGACACAGTCGCCCTCATCCTCCTCGACCTCTCCGTAGCCTTCGACACAGTCTGCCATAGCACCCTTCTACAGCGCCTCAGAAACATCGGAATCCAAGGAAAAGCACTAGAATGGATCACCTCGTTCCTCACCGGAAGAACCCAGAGAGTCCGCCTTCCACCATTCAAGTCAGAGGCCACTGAAGTCATCTGCTGCGTACCACAAGGATCTTCACTCAGCCCCACCCTCTTCAACGTGTACATGAGCCCCCTCGCGGTCATCGCACGCCAACACAACCTCAACATCATATCCTACGCGGATGACACTCAACTGATCCTATCACTCACCAATGACCCTAGCACCGCCAAAACTAACCTACACGAAGGAATGAAAGAAGTAGCCGAATGGATGAAACACAGCCGTCTGAAACTGAACTCAGATAAAACAGAAGTCCTCATCTTAGGTACCTCCCCCTCCGCATGGGACGACTCTTGGTGGCCAGAAGCCCTTGGAAAAGCACCCATCCCGACAGACCACGCACGGAACCTGGGCGTCATCCTGGATTCCTCACTTTCAATGAACAGACAAGTCAACGCCGTCTCCTCATCCTGCTTCAACATTCTTCGCATGCTCAAAAAAACATTTCGTTGGATCCCCACCGAAACTAGGAAAACGGTCACCCACGCTCTGGTCACGAGCCGACTGGACTATGGAAACACCCTCTACGCCGGTACTACCGCTAAACTCCAGAAAAAACTCCAACGAATCCAAAATGCCTCAGCCAGGCTCATATTAGACATCCCGCGTAAAGAACATATCTCTGGTCACCTGAAAAACCTCCACTGGCTTCCCGTCAATAAGAGGATCACTTTCCGGCTCCTAACCCACGCACACAAAGCACTCTACGAAATCGGACCAGAATGCCTCAACACACGACTGTCCTTCTACACCCCCTCCCGCCAGCTACGATCATCCAACCAAGCCCTTGCCACTGTACCTCGCATCAACAAAACCACCATGGGAGGTAGAGCCTGGCCTCCTCTGGTCTCTGAGGGCCTCAGAGGGCCCGCCCTTTGCCAGAGCTTCGCTCGGCGTCCCGTGACGCGGATGTGTGAGCGTTTTAATGCGCCTCCTGGCGCGTCAGCTGTCCGCGCCGCCGCTAAGGAAGCCAGGAGTTGCAGTCCTGGGGTGGCGACGCGGATGCAAACTGCTGCGGTGATGGAAGTGGGGTCAGGTGTGCCGGTGGCGCTGCTGGGCTTGCAAGAATGGCCCCTCCGCTGCTCTCTCAGGACTCTTGGCGGTATCGGCAAGACAAAGTAAGTTCCCCCCGCTCCACCGATGTGTGAGCGCTTTAATGCGCCTCCTGGCGCGTCAGCTGTGCGCGCCACCACTAAGGAAGCCGGGAGTTGCAGTCCCGGGGCGGCGACGTGGTTGCAAACTGCTGCGGTGATGGAAGTGGGGTCAGGTGTGCCATTGGTGCTGCTGGGCTCGCAAGAATGGCCCCTCCGCTGCTCTCTCAGGACTCTTGGCGGTATCGGCAAGACAAAGTAAGTTCCCCTATGGATGAAATGGTCTAGGATATTTGCCTACGCTTTTCCGCCTCACCAGCCCATTGCATGTATGGTTTGGAAACTCGGGCAAACATCCCTCACACTAATTCTTTTAGGTTGCACATGGGCCAGTCAACCATGGTACACCACCACCATGTTGGAGCGGTTAGTAGTTCCACATCAAAAGCTACTCCTCACCTCCAGTCTCCTCAGACAGAACCATGGAGAAATCAGACATCCAAATCCCAAGGAACTAAATCTAGCGATCTAGCTCCTGAAGTCCTAGAGTTTGGTTATTTAAATTTACCACCAGACTGTATGACTATTCAAAAAGAAACAAGAAGGCCTACCACCAGAGCTTGCATTGCAGCACAATGGAAAAGATTTGTTTTTTACTGCAATAACAACAAAATCAATCCTTTAGATGTTTCCATACAAAACATCTGTTACCTGTTAGATGTATACGCCAGTCCAGTTTGCTGTAAATGTATTTGTTTGCACCTTGCAGCAGTAGCCTCCTACTTGCAAAATAGGCAACATCTATCACTATTCAGAATTCCATTAAATAAAGCTTTCATGGAAGGCTTAAATATAGTAATAAACTGGTTCCCTAGAGGAATATACAAAATAAGCTAAAACCTAGCTTTAAGTCAAAAAGATAAAATCATGAACTAATGCGATCTTAAACATGAAGTACAACAAAATGTATTAAAGTAACAAGAATAAAAACAGTTTACATTTATGCATCATAGAATTCCTAAGCATAACAATTAAAATTCCAACTAATAATACAATCTATTGTGACCTGCACAATACAAAAGACAGACAAAAATTTGTAAAACATAAAAAATTGTAAAATACAAGTGGTACATTCAACGCTATAATTTCATCACACCCTTGTTGTATAGCCACAAATTACTGCACTCGAGTATAGGGATCGTACCAAAGTCTTTTATCTTTCATCTGTGACTTGTTCTAATATCATCTGAACGTTCTCAGAATTAAAATTGTACCGCGCTATAATATATTAAGGCTTTGTAGTCCATCACTGCGCAAATACTGTCGCGCTCCCGGATATGAGGATCTTACAAAAAACAGCCTTTCCAGTATAGCCATGTAGATATAATATAGCGCAATTACTTGAAGGTATAATTAAACAGATTAACCTTCAGAGATGGAATATTAGGATAGAAGCCCAGACTCATTTGTCAGCCACACATTGCTGATTTGTATAGGTAAGGTGGAGATTTAATAATCCACATTACAATAGTATATAGGTCACTTAAAAGTGGAAGACACTTAACGAGTTCCCTTTCCAAAACTTCAAATGTACGAGGTTCCAATTCTCCTAGATAGGTCCAAATACACCAAAAATTGTAGGGCGCCCTTATAACCACATAAGACGGCCATATATATTTCAATAGAACACGATAGTGTAAAAGGTAGTGTTGTACCAAAGTAGGAAACTGAGAATAGAGGATGACCCTTTACCTTCTAAATTCCCAGTAAACTTTATGATCTGGTTTTCTACAATAGCTAGCAAAGTTGGGGATAATAGAGACAATGCATGACAGAATAAATAAAACATAGTTGTACTATGTCAGTCGCAAAATGTGACCTGGAAATAGGAAATGAGAGTTAACAATGTGACATTGAAATGTTATGTGCCGACCAAGTATCACAATTGTGAAAGTATTTTAAGTGAATGGATGATTAATTGTATGTATATCTATTATAGGGTAATTTCTCAGACCCAGTAACAAGACAGACATCAAACCTCAGTCTTGACAAAGGTGGATCATATTTCCGTCCAGAACCACCGAAATGCGTCGACGCCCAACCACTGTACAATTCAAGCCCTTTCCTCCCCTGTTTATATAAAATTTGTGGCTATATAACAAGGGTGTGATGAAATTATAGTGTTGAATGTACCACTTGTATTTTACAATTTTTTATGTTTTACAAATTTTTGTCTGTCTTTTGTATTGTGCAGGTCACAATAGATTGTATTTTTAGTTGGAATTTTAATTGTTATGCTTAGGAATTCTATGATGCATAAATGTAAACTGTTTTTATTCTTGTTACTTTGATAAATTTTGTTGTACTTCATGTTTAAGATCGCATTAGTTCATGATTTTATCTTTTTGACTTAAAGCTAAGTTTTAGCTTATTTTGTATATTCCTCAAGGGAACCAGTTTATTTTTGGGTCTAATACCCTACTTCCCTTGATCTACTTAAGGGGTTCCTCTCTCTTCTAATTAAATATAGTAATACCAACACTGGTTCCCACTGACCGAGTGTGGAATCTCAACATTGTTCTCATAAGGCTCATGGTTCCACATTTTGAACCATTGCACAAGTGCCCTCTGCAATTCCTCTCATGGAAACTTGCTTTCCTCATTGCCATCACATCACTGAGGAGAGTTGGTGAGCTACAGGCATTAACTTTAGAAGAACCCTTCTTTCAGCTACACAGACAGGATAGTTCTCCGCACCAACCCTAAATTCTTTCCCAAAGTGGTTTCTGTCTTTCACATAAACGAATCGGTTGAGTTACCAGTTTTCTTTCCTCAACTTGACTCTGTAGCAGAACCCGCGCTTCTCGCGCTTGATGTTTAAAGAGCTTTACTGCACTAAATAGATAGGATAAAAGATTTTTGCAAAACAAAACTGTTTGTTGCATTAGCTCCACCTCACAAAGGCAATCCTACCTCTAAATCTGGTATTGCCAGATGGATTGTTAAATGCATTCAAACACGCTATGCTAAAGCTAAAAGAACTTTAACTATTCCCCCTAGAGCGCATTCCACTTGCATAATAGGGGCTTCTGTGGCCTTTTTAGGTAACATTCCGCTAGCTGACATATGTGAGAGGAGCTGTCCTAATGGATAGGGCCTCCAATCTGGGGAACTGGGTTCGAGTCTAGGCATTGACGCTGAACATCCTGTGACTATGGGCAAATCACTTCATCTCCCCGTGCCTACCAAATATGAATGTGTCCTCATGTAAGGAAACTGGTGCTATGTAAAGAGCTCTGATACTCCATACCTTCAGGTCAAGTTTGCGCAATATAAAACTCAGTAAAATAAAAAATACAAATGTGAGGCAGCTACATGGTCTACACCACACACGTATAGCAAACACTATTAAATAGATGTGTTAGCATGTCAACAAGCTAATGGAGGCCAAGCAGTACTTAAAACACTTCCAAACAACTGCAACACCTACAGGTTAGCCACCGCTTTGGGACTATACTGCTTTATAGTCTATCATAAGCATGTGTATCTACAGCACACATGCCTCGAATGGATAATGTTACTTACCCAGTAAGCATCTGTTCTTGGCATTGAAAGTTGAAGATTCTCATGCGCCCACCCGGGTACATTTAGTTGTTGCAGTTCTTCATTATACATTTATACGCATGGACATCTATATACAACACTTTCTTACTCCATTCTCACCCTCTTTGCGGGAAAACATTCTTTCAATGGCGTTGATGCCACTGTGCAATATCACTGAAAGGAGGAATCACCTTACCTCGTGACTAGGAAAGACTTCTTTGAAGAAAAACAACTTGCAAACATCCAGACCCAACACTGGATGGCAGGAGTATGCAACGCATGCAAATCTACAGCTCTACATGCCAAGAACAGATGCTTACTGGGTAAGTAACATTATCCTTTGTAGTGTTTTGCATCACTTTTGGTGACTTTGCACCAGCGCTATGTACTGATAAGTGTGACCCTAAGTTCTTGATACCACTTCACCAAGCATTAGAAACAAAAACAGCTTCTAGAGATAGTTAATCAGTGTTACATACTTCCTAATCAGCACTGTTTATTCAGTGTCCTTGGTACAACCACATCATAATGCATCATAAGCTGCCACATCTCCTTACCCCCCCAGCTTCATACCCTTATTTAACAAGCATTGGCATTGACGATAAATTTGATTTGAATTTGAATTTAAAGAGACTTATAAAGCGCACGTACACTGAATCAGTTTCATGGCGCTGGCGAGGTCACTGAATTTGATGTTGGCTGCCAACCGTTTGGCTTAGTCAATGATTATTTTGGTAAGCTATGGTTATTGTAAAAGATTATTTTTGAGGAACTGCCAGGCCTTAACCAAGTTAAAAGAAAAAACATTGGCTAAAAGAAAATATATGTTAGAGGCATATGAGCTGCAGAATACACGCTATGCATAGATCGCCATCTGGTGTTGGGCCCTGATGTTGGCAGTTTGTTATTGTCTTGGAACAAGTCTTTGGAAGTCACAAGATAGGTGACTCCTCCTGTGGACAATAGTGGGCATTGGCATCGACTCCATCTTCAGATAATTTTTTTCAGCCATAGGGCTCGGATGTGTTCGACGCGTTCCAGTGCAGTGTCGTTACCAATCTACTTTTCGACGAGCAATCCTTTGCCCTTTCTTCTGTGTTGTCTTCGATCGCATTTCCCATTCAATGCTCATCTCTACAAACTTGAACTCTTCGGTTACGGTCGTCGATGCAGGCCTTCGGGCCCGTCTGCGCCATCAGGCCCTTTGGCTCATTGAAAGGACTCCTTTAAAAAAGTGTCCTCAATGTGAATTCAAGTTTCCACACACCGATCTTCATGAGGTGTGTAACCACTGCCTTTCACCTGATCACAAGGCCAAAGACTGTCTAGCTTGTGCCTCTTTCCACTCTAAGAAAACCATACGATATCGTTGAGCTGGAAGAAGCATTGCTCGATCATCAACATCGATACCGGACGAGATCTTCCAAGAAGGCATTAATGAACCGGAGCAGGAGCACATCGAAGAGGGCACCTTTAGCTCCTCCGAAGAATCCGTTGTCGAAGACATCACTACAGGGCTGCAGGTTGTAAGTACTGACGTGGACCCCTCCCCCCCCATCCATCCATACAAAGGCTTCGGTAACACCTTCACCTTCGGGCCTAGGTGCACACTGGGTTAAAACTTCCCACGCCCCACCTTCGGACCCAGCAAAGAAGTCAACATATAAGCATTTAGGCCACTCAGGATCAAGCCAGCCTACCGGCGGTCCCAAAACCCCATCCTCTGCACAGACAACAAAAGACAAACCAAAAACTATTGTCTTCCTCAGCACCGAAGCCTGGTTCCACATCAGCGCACTCGGCACCGAAATCCATAGACACTGAACTTTCAGATCCGAAAAAATCATTGGAACCAAGGAAACAACTGGATCCGAAAAAATCATCGGAACCAAGGAAACAACCGGTTCCGAAAACCACTACCAATAAACCTTAGGAGCCAAAAAAATAATCAGAACCAAACAAACAACCGGTTCCAAAGACCCCAAGCAAGCCTTCGAAAACCAAGAAAACTCTTGATTCCAAACCTAAGGAGCATACAACAACTCCAAAAACTGTGCCACACAAACACTCGGACCTGAAAAAATCGGCACCGAGGCAACAACCTCCAGAAGAGGAGCTTTTTCGACCTGATCCAACCCAAAACACTCTGGAAATAAACCCAGAAACAGGTCATCTTAGAATAAGTCCTTTCAACAAAAGGAAAATGGACAAACCTACACCAACTCCAATTCCTTTAAAGAAAAGAGACATTGCTACTTCTCCTTTAAGGATTCCCCTCTCCACCTACTCCTCCACAATACATCTCTCCTATCCCATCTCCAGTACCCTCACAATCTCCTCCACCTCCAGATGATCAAGACACCTCTGGGGACGACGAGTATGATGAGCCTCTAGGGGAACCTAGTCATCCTTATATCCCAAATGATCCATGGGAAAATTATGGCACACCAGATGTTCCAAGTCTGCCCCAAATTACCCTTTTTATATTAAAGGCCAGCTTCCATTAGATTCCTTGGTGGTCTCCAACGCCAGGAAAAGGTCCAACTCCAAGACCTCAGGTGATGTACCACCGCCTGATAATCAAAACTCTTGGATGCATCTGGTAAAAGAACAACATCATAAGCAGCCAACATATGTAGAATTGCCAATAAACAGGCCTTACTGGCTAGGTACGATAGGGTGCACTATGACGAACTAGAGACCCTACTACAACACCTTCCAGATCAATATAAAACAAGGGCCAATGATCTCATCTAGGAAGGTAAACTAACAATCAATACCTCTATTCGATGTGCTCTAGATGCGGCAGACACAGCCTACCGAGCTATTAATACAAGTGTTCTCTTATGCAGGCATGCCTGGCTAAGGATTTCAGGGTTCAAATCCGAGGTTCAGACTACCATAATAAATCAACCCTTTGACCAGCAACATCTATTTAGGCCTACTGTAGATTCATCTTTGGAGAAGATGAAAAAAGATACAGATACTGCCAAATCAATGAGAGCTTTGCAGTTCCTTTCGTCGCTCCTCTTATAGGGGCGCCTCTAGAGGCTTTAACACGGATAACTGCTCCACCTCCTACAAGAGTCCCACACAGACCTCCTCTACCAGAGGTTATTACAGAGGAGGCTACAGGGGCAATAATAGCAAAGGTAGAGACAAAACTACCAATACTCGCAGTGCCTCCACCTCCAAACAATGACTTCTGGCGGCTCCCTCCGGACCATTCTACTACGTTCGGGGAAGATTGATACAGTTCCTACCTGTCTGGAACAACATTACCACGGACAGGTAGGTGAGACAAATCATCCGATTCGGTTATTGCCTGGAGCTCACTTCAACTCCCCCAAACATACCACCCAATCCAATGTCAACAGAGCATTTAACACTTCTAAAACAAGAGGTGCTTTCCCTCCTACAAAAACATGCAATAGAACCAGTTCCCCTGCAACATCAAAACACAGAGGTTTACTCCCTGTATTTTCTCATTCCAAAGAAGGATGGAACCCCGAGACCCATCTTGGACCTCAGACCATTAAACCTATACATACAATCAGACCATTTTCATATGATCACTCTTCAACAAGTCCTTCCTCTACTCAAGGCTATTTCCTTGCCACTTTAGATCTCAAGGACGCCTACTTCCACATTCCCATTCACCCTGCTCGCAGGAAATATCTTCGATTTGTAGTGGCCGGTCAGCATTACTAGTTCGAGTTTCTCCCATTCGGAGTCAGCACAGCACTCAGAGTATTCACAAAATGTCTAGCAGTGGTAGCAGCCCACTTAAGAAGACAACAAATTCACGTCTTCCCATACTTGGGCGACTGGCTCATGAAAGCCAAGTCGCATACCCAGTGTGTAAATCACACACACACACACACACACTAAAATCCAACTACTTCTCGACTTAGGGTTTACAATAAACCTCCCAAAGTCTCACCTCCAGCCGTCCCACATCCAGTAATATCTAGGTGCCACAATAGACACCTCAAAAGGCCTTGCACATCCCAATCCAGCCGGGATAGGAAGTATGCAAGCCCTTATAACAAAATTCCAACCGCAGCACTCTCTTCCAGCTCGAGTGTTTATGCAACTAATAAGGATGATGTCCTCTTGCATATTAATAGTACCTCATGCAAGACTCCAGATGTGCCCTTTACAGGAATGCTTAGCATGCCAGTGGAACCAAGCTCAAGGTCAAGACAGCACATACAATCAATGGGGATGTGTCAGTCATTAAAATACTCATTGCCACTGTACACTGGCGGAAGCCTAAGAGTCTGCAAAGTGGTTTTAGCCAATGAGTCCTCGGGGCATGATAGTCCGGACATTCAAAGAAGATGTGGGCTACAGACTCTACTCGAGAGGAACAAGATGCACAAAAAGGTGAAAGTTGATGTTGATGAGGCCGCTTCCAGCAGGCGACTACCTCACCTACTGGTAGAATCCCCACACAAAACTTAAAATACAGGGTGCGGTCAAACGGGATGGAGATAATGTCTAAATAGGGTTCATATGCCACCACATCCTTGATCCTCACAAAAGCTACAGTTGCGTTGCAGTGGCGTGAGTCTAGATGTAGTTTTGCAGAGACCCAGTTCCAATACAACTTTTTGATAGTAGCCTTTGGTGGGGCAGTTTTCGAAGACCATGCATCAGGTAACCCTATCTCCATTAATAATCTTTTGACATCCCTCAGCCATTTGATCTTGGACCACCCTGCCATGGCCATGACCTCAGCTAGTGCTTCCGCATAAGAAACTAATTCGGGCACCCGCCATAACCGTGCCCGAAGGAGCAGGGGACGAAGTTGTGCTTGGTCCCTGATAGGTCTGCAACCTAAATCCAGTAGCACTGGCACTGTTGGTGTGCTCCATGGAAGAGCCATCAGGTCTTTCAGGAATTTGTTCTCTGATTTGGCTAGAGGATCCAGGTTGCAGGTGCCCCACAGCTCCGCCCCATATAGAACAGCACTGACCCCTCTCGCTTTATATATTTCCACAACTGGGGCAAGGGGTTTGCTGGATGAGGAGCGTTGTTTCTTAAGTAAGGTGCCTCCTACCCTTTTGTGGCCCAGTACCATTTTATGGATGTGTGAATTCCAGGAAAGGGAATCATTGAGGCGGATACCCAGGTAGTCAAATTCAGAAACTCTCTCCAATGGCTTGGAATTCAAAGTCGGGAGTCTGCCAAGTTTCTTGGGAGGTTTCATGACCAGGAACTTAGTTTTGTCGGTATTAATTACCAACCCTCTCAACAGACAAAACTCCTGAAAACTATTTAAAAGGCTCTGAAGACCCATGGGGGACTTTAAGATAAGAAGAGTGTCATCTGCAAAAAGCAGTGTAGGGATCCGTTTACCCGCCAAGGAAGGAGCGTCCGAGGGATTTCTAAGCAGATGATCAACCACACGGTTTACATAAAGCGAAAACAGGGTGGGCGCCAGGACACATCCCTGACGGACGCCCCTTCCCACGGGGATCCTTTCTGTTTTTTCACCCTTCGTACCCCAACGCACCTGTGCAAAGTTGCCATTGTGTAGTTTTACCAGTAGGGAAAGAATGTACAGGGGCAGCCCTAAGTCTAGCAAGACCTTCTATAACTTCTCCCTTGGAACCAGGTCGAAGGCAGTCTTAAGGTCTATAAAGGCCAAATATAGACTGCCCCCTCCCATCACCACCACCTTCCAGTGGAGAAGAGTCAATCTAAAGGCCTGCTCGATGGTCCCAGTGCCAGAGCGGAACCCAACTTGGAGGTCCGACAAGATGTTATTGTCGTCCATCCACTGGAGCATCCTTCTCAGGATCACCTTCCCTGCCACTTTTTGGGAGGAGTCAATAAGACTTATTGGCCTATAGTTGGCAGGGTTGTCCCGACACCCCTTCTTGAATATCGGGACAACCTCTGCCCCCTTCCAGGATTCGGGAACGGGCGCACCCTCACTAATGGCATTTGACAGAGATGATACAAGATTCCCCTACTCAATTGGGCTTGTCCGTAATAGATCTCCCGGTACCCCGTCAGGCCCTGCTGCTTTCAGCGGCACCAGGGTTTTAATTACATCCACCACCTCTCTAGCAGTAAAGGAAACGTACTCTAATCCCGTTAGGCAAACTCCCAATAAAGGAGCAGTATTGATAAGTGGCTCGATTGCAACATAGAGGGATGAGAAGTGATTAAACCAGCTCTGGGCAGGGATGTTGCATGTCATCAATGTGCTGTCTGGCCTGTCCCTAGATCTTATAAGGTTCCAGAAACCTCTAGCATCCCTTTCCAAACTTGCTTTCCTCAGATCCGCCCAGAAGCTGTCCTCCCATTCTCTCTTTGCTGCAAGCACTGTCTGCGAATAGTTTTTCCTTGCCAATCGTATATCGGCCAAGGACTTGCTCTTCACAGCGCAAATCAAGGAGCTTTTCATCTCCCTAAATTTTTTCGTAAACCAACCATTTGGGTTCGGCCTGGATTTACGCTTATCAGCACGAGAGGCCTTGTTTGGAAGATAAAAAAGTTCGCTCAGGGCCTTGGTGTTAGCACAAAAAAGCGATGATACTTCCTCAGGATCTAACATAGGTACAACTAACTTAGACTGGGCAGTAGCCAGAACTGTTGAAATGGATAGGACTTTCTCTTCGTCCATAATAATATTAATCCATTTTAAACGCCTACCGCTATTGGAGGGATGAAGGTCCTGGTGGGCAAGCGTTGAAAGGGACGTATGTACCCCCGAGTACTCCGTCCAAAAAGGACGAAGAGCAAGGGAGAGCGGGTTGTGGTCACTCTCTACTGTGGGGAGTACCTCCATATCCAGCAAGTGACCCCAGGATTTTACGTCGAGGAGGATGTAGTCTATTCTGGACGTATGATCCACCCTATTATAGGTATGTGCTCCAGATGGATCCAGAGACGTCCTACCATTCACTGCCCTAAGATCGAATTCCAAGTTTAAGGAGTAAATTTGGACCGCCACTTGAGACCACCTTCTAATCGGAGGTAAGGTAAGAGCTGGTATACCTCTCCTGTTGTCATCATCAACAGTCCCCAAAGAGTCCTCCAATCCAAGAGGCTCAAAGATGCAGTTAAAGTCACCTGTGACTAAAACATGAGAACTATCGGAGCCCCTCCTTAACAGGGATTCTAACTCTGAAACTATAGGCGAGTGTAGACCTCCCTTTGTGCCCCTAACATAGATATTGAAAATGTCTAGGGCTAGCCCTCTCTTGGGTCCTTATTATGAGTCACCCTGCCTCCTCTGAGCCAAACGGACTGCTACTGCTGATCAATATGGACACACCATGGACCTGGGGGATAGGGGGGGAGTGAACTGTTGATGGTAATCCGAGGATGGCCTTCTTTACTTTTGGGGACTATGGGGCGCCTACGCTATTACATAGGTGTCTATCAAGAAGCCTGATCTTTGTATGCAGGACATATTGTTTAAAATGATTATATGACTGACTTTATTTATAAATGCCAATGAACTTCCGATGCCGACTGATGTGCAAATTTATGGAACTAGTTATTACAATAAAAAGATTTTAAAAAAAGAATTGGCATTTTGATGTATCCTGGAGACCTCTGTTCTAATCATGGGATCAGCAGCTGACCAACAATTGTGTAGCAACTCTCTTGATCTCCCTGTGCCCCTTTAAACTCTCCTCCATAAAAAATACATGCTTTTGTCAAATCTCTTTTACAGTGGACCCTGCAGACTAAAAACGTTTCATTGTCCAGTGCCACAAGCTTGAGATGCCGCCGGCCACATCCCGGTCTCTTCTCATATATCACCCTTCCACCACCAGAGCCAAGTTCCATACCTGCATGCTGGAAGTTGCTTAATGGATGAGAGGCAATTGTCTGAAACTCAACATGGACAAGACTGAAGTGCTCATCATTGGGAAAAGCACCTCGCCCCTGGAACGGCACGTGGCCCCAACAGACCATGCCTGCAACCTCTGCATCATCCTAAAGAGCAAGCTCTCGAAAAAACAGGTCAATGCAATCTCATCTGCCTGTTTCCATACCCTCCCCATGCTCCGCAAGATCTTCAGGTGGCTCCCTGTCGACACCAGAAGGACCGCCACACAGGCCCTCATCACCAGTAGGCTGAACTATGGAAAAACTCTTTACGTAGGAAAAATGGCACCTTCTATTGAGACTTCAGACAATACAGAAACACTGCGGCTAGAGTCATCCTCGACCTGACCAGAAGGACCCAAATCACTCCCCACCTCAGGAAATAACACTGGCTCCTGATAAAGAAGATATGCCAGTTCTAGATGCTGACCCACGCCTACATTGATTCATTCATTCACAAATGACTACTCTTTACACAGTAACTTTTCAATAAAGACCTGGAAGTGCTCAATTAAAAATGTGTCTTTGATTGCTGTTCAAGCCCTTGAACAATCTCAACCCTGTTGCCTTGCATCTCATGCAGATAATGAAAATACTTTAAAGGAGTTTAGAATCACCAACTTAGCAGCATTTAACACCGTTGCTCCACATTCGCTAAAAACCCAGCATAAAAACCTACCAGGCCTTGCTTCAAACAATATCTTTAAAAACATTAATTTGTAACACAAAAAAGGTCATGCTGAACGTCGAATCACTCATTATTGACAAAATTCATAAATATCTGAAAAAGAAGTGCAATGTTAAAGCCCAAACAGTATAAACATATAGGCTTGAACTATTGTCCAAACATTAGTAATAGATGCTCCATTTTAATTGGGCTTTTAGAATGGTTTCTAAAAACATGCTCACATTTCTTTAAAAAAAATTATTTGAAGGTAGAACGTGGAGTTCTTTTTTTTGTTTGTTAATTATAAAACCAGATGAAGCCTACATATAAGGACAGGAGTTGGGCTAACGACTAGGGCGATTGACCTCGAATCTGGGGAACCGGGTTCGAGTCTCGGCAATGACGCTCGGCTGCACATCCTGTGATTCTGGGAAAATCACTTAATCTCCCCCTCACTAACACAAATGAATGTGTCCTCATATAATGCAACTGGTGCTATGTAAAGCGCTCTGACACCCGTCATGCTATATAAAACTCCGTAATAAAAACGGCTGCCTTATCTCAGCTATGTATGGTTAATGGACCTGAACTTTAAAAGAACCAAGAAAATAATTGGGTATTTTGCAATGAATGTTCTGCCAGAATGCACGTTAGTAAAAATTGTGTTTTCTAAGTTAGATAAAAATGGCCTGTGCATGGAACTGTAACTTTTATAAATATGTAACCGTGATCTGCTCTCTAGGGACAGATAGGCTGCGGCATATGTTCCTTCAGCCAAAGCCCGTGGGACACCTTCGGGTAAAGTCCGCGCTATATAAAATCGCATAAATAAAAGAATGTCATCGCTGTAAATTCACTTTGCTGACAGACTTATCTTTCCTTTTGAAATACCACCAACCATCTTTGCTTTACTGTGCAGCTGTACATTGATAATGAGTAAAGCAATAATAATGCTAGGCAATGAGAGTTAACACATATGTATGGGGCCTCTCAACTTAAACACGACAACACATTTGACGGGATGCAATATGTATGTTTCCGCCCCGGGGCTAAGAGTAAATAAGTTTGCTTCTTTAGAGCACAATGACTGTGTATTTACTGTTCTTTGCTTTCTAGACAAGAATTGGAAATGCAATAGGTCTCTCATTAGGAAAGTTTGAACTATTGGTCTTATAAATGACATTTATTTTATTTATGTGTTTTTTAAATTAATAGCTTTGTCACTTAAAATGCCAATAGTTATAACTTTTGCAAATGTGACACCTATTGCATTTGTAATGCAACATGCAAGAGTGACAGAAAAGGAAGAGGGACGGCAAGCGAGAGAGACCGACGATAGAAACAGAGAGGGGAGAAAGTGAAGGAAACGAGAGGGGGGTTTGAGCTGTCGAAAGAACTCGGTGTGTTATCTAGGAATCTAAGGAAGTGGCTTCTGCTGTGTCATGTACTGTAATGAGCTGCAGAAACGAGTTACTGAAATATGGCTCTGATCGTTTATGCCATTATAGGGATATCTACTGATTATAGCCGTATAGGGGCATGAGGTCACAATATTGATCGGGGTCCTAGATACAACACAACAGTACAGCCA
This sequence comes from Lissotriton vulgaris, assembly GCF_964263255.1. Taxonomy (NCBI): domain Eukaryota; kingdom Metazoa; phylum Chordata; class Amphibia; order Caudata; family Salamandridae; genus Lissotriton; species Lissotriton vulgaris. Next base: position 473,129,593 of record NC_141689.1, read on the forward strand.
AGATGCCAGCCTTCGTCCTGAGCCAAAGGTCAGCAGGCCTTGAAAGCTCTTGTGTGTCCATGGCTCCAATCAGCCATGTTGCCCTAAATGCTGCATGGTCCTATTCAAAGTGCCATAAACCAAGAATTGGGCCTGTGGCAAACTATCTTGCTCTATCATACCTACCATGCAGGCTGCGAAAGGTATCCTCCGAGTAGCATTCACCCATTTTTTCTATCCCGGCCTCTGTCCATTCCATCCCTCACTTCACTGTGAAGAAACTCACCCCCTGTGAAGGCAAGCCCACCAATGGAAGGTCCAAGTCATAGGCTTCATTCACCCTGTCCAGCCTTTCAAACTGAGCACTACCACCACCAGGAGTTGGGCTGCTGCCTTTGATGTATATTGGTTTCCAACATCACTGCTACCAATGCCCCCTTACGGCAAGGACCTCCCAGCTTCCCCATTTTATCAACATTCAGTTCAGGGCCCCCTGGACGGCCCCTGGATCTGAGCCCACAAGTAGTACAGTTTAAGATCTGGGTCTTCCAGCCCCCTAACCTGACAATGGTGGTGGAGAGGGATCCAGGAGACTCACGTTCATCCCCCATCTCATATCAACTCTCAAATCAGGCTGTTCATCGCCCAGAACTAGCTCAATAGATTCCAGACTAGCAGGCCTGCAAACCACTCCTTGCAAAACCACCCTTGTAGAAATGGCAACTCGTGCCATGAAAGGCAGTCTCAGGGAGCGCCAGAATGTCACACTTCCCTTTAATGCCCGCAGCACTCTTCCTAAATTCCCCTCTCTGGTAACTACGTCAGTGTGAAAGATTTGCAGCCCTGGGTACTTAAGGACTCGGGCTCCCATTTAATGGTCAGTCGGAAGATCATTGGAGGAGCACTGGAGTTTGTGTGACACCGGAAAAGTGCAGGGCTTGCTCCAGTTAGATCGAAGGCCCAACACCCTACTCGGATCCTCGAGTGCTGCCACACTCCAAGGCATTCCAGATTCTGGGTTCAGTAAGCACAGGTGCATATCACCAACATATAATGCTATGATGTGCTCCCTGTCTTGTAGCGGTATGCCTTTCCTCTTCTGTCTGTTCTCAGACTCACAAATAGTGCAATTGCCAATCAAATAACATCAGCGAGAGGGGCACCCCTATCTTGCCACCCTCATACTCCCCAAAGGCCTGAGATATGCACTACCCAGTTCGGACCCTAGCTTCAGCCTAAGTATATAAGAAATGAACCCACTTGTCTCATCCAGGTCCAAAGTTCACTCATCGTATTACTGCGCATTGATACCCCCAATTCAATGTCAAAAGCTTTGTGTAGATCTATGAACAGTATCAGTGACGCAGGCAACAAACTCCCTGGTGTTTCGTCGAGCATCCTTTATAGTCCGCTAATGTTAAATGATGTGCTATATTGAAGAATGAAACCATTCCGATCCTGATGTACTAGTGTGTGCAGATGTACCTGCAGGCCATTAGTGAGAACTCTACTGAGAATCTTGTAGTCCAGGTTCAGCATGGACAGGGGGCCAAACAATGCCACCTCCGTAGAGCCCCCCTGGGCCTTAAGGAATGAGATAATCAGTGCCTCCCTTATGGTGTCTGACAGGTCGCTACATTCCATGGAGCCAGAAAACTGCAGCTAGTCTGGGGACCAATTGTGGAATGTATGTAAACCATCAGTGTCTGAGGTCTTAACTCTGGTGAGCTCTGTAATGGCCTTAATTTCCAATAGTGTCATGGGCCCACCTAAAAGCTCTTGTTCCTCAGCTCCCAGTTGGACCAGTGGTACCTTATCTAAGAAGTCCTCTATGTCTACATCCAGAACAGTTGGCTTTTATTTGTATAGATCCCAATAGTGAAGGTTAAAACTAATGTCCCCCTGAAAGAATATAGTCTCCACCAGTGCATTCTTGGTCTGGGTAACTGGGCTACTGCTCTCCTCTGATTATAAACCAGGCAGAATTCTGCCTGCTCTCCCTCCATCAGCGTGTGTGAAGTCTATATAGTCCCGGGGTGTTATAACTCTTAACTACTCCATCATGGGGGCGATTGGAAGATCCCTTTCCAATGCTCGGATGTCTCTTTCAAGTGCAGTCAATTTACCACCCAGGGACTTCTGGACCCTTACTGACTTGCCTATGCAATAAACCCTCATCACTAACTTTAAAACATCCCATTCTGTGTTGATATGGAACGATTTTCCTGCGTTACTTCAGAAGTATTCCATGATCTCCTCACCCAAGGGATTCCTGAACATTGGCTTAACGAAGTTAGAAAGTGTGAGTCTCCATATTGGAATGGATGCCACTAGTGTACCCCAGGTCATTTCCAGAACTAAGGAGTTGTGGGCCGATAGTGTGCAGACCAGGTACTCCATGGAGCATATTTACAAACCCCGTTGTTTCACTCTTGTAATGTGCATCGTGGTGTAAGAGCGACTAAACTCAATGAGATTTATGAAGCCACGCAAGGCCAGGTTGAGTGCCCCGAGTGGCTGCATAAATCTCAAGTAAAGCAACACAGAACAAATTGCTGCATCATCTTACTCTGTGTCACGGAGGCGTTCCATAGTGTAGGAAAGTGCCTCTTTTGGACATGGTTAGCCCCCACCTTTTGGCTGAAAAATTGTGTGATTTCGACTGGAGGTGCACATGGTCCCTGCCAACCAGGTCCCCTGTACCAGAGCTGCTGCCCTAAACCTGTACCTTTTGTTTCCCAATTGGCACAACGTCAGTCCCCCTTGTAAGTCCCTAGTAAATGGTACCTTGTTACCTAGGGCACTGGCACTGAATAGGGTCCCCAAGGGTAGCAGCACAAATTGTGCCACCCTAGGGTTCCCTTGCCAAGGCCATGTATTCTGCCATTGCAGACTGCGTGCCTTGGTGCAGAAAAATCTGAATAGTCAACATGGTACACATCCCTGTGTGCCTTGCCCACACATACTGCATGAGATATAGGTAAGTCACCCCTCTGGCATGCCTTAGCCCTGTGGCAGGTTGCACACAGGGCATATCTACCTGAGCAGATATGCCCTGCAATATCCCTGTCGATTGTTGGATATTGTAAGTGAACAGGGAAGCCAAAGAGAGTAAATGGGCTAGACACTCGTCATTATGAGTTCCCCAGCACCATGATGGCTTCACTGTGTTTTGGGCTGTTTGGTACCAAACAGCTGGTCTTAATAAACCTGCACTGGTTCCAGTGTCAACATTTATTGAAATTGCACACAGGGGTCCCTTTTGGAAGGGTCCCCTGTAACCTACCAACTTAGTCTTTCTGACTGGTCTCCACCACTAGACATGTTTATGGATCCATGGGGTGAGAGCCTCCACTCTCAGGGGCCATAAATTATGCCTGCCTTGGGCATGGCTGCTTCACACCTCCTCCAGGCAGGAACATTTTTCCAGGGAAGAAAGCTTCAAAGGTGATGCCGCCTTTGAACTCTGACCCAGACCTCTTCTGCTAGCAGCAGTTGGCATCCCCCCCCCCATGTCATGACCCCACTTTCGGCAGGAAGACAGGTGGGAACATTAGTCAGATGAGGAAGAGGGTCACCAATCAACCTACACCATCCCTAATGCGGGCCGGAAATGTGGACCTCCCCAGATGGGGAAAATAGCCTGTCAGGGTCATGCCCACCTTCCACGTGGGTTGGGCACTCAGAGGGTGTAGTCACCATAATGGTAAGTAGCCCATTGGCTATCACATGACACTTCCTTGAACGCCCCTAAGTGTAGTATTTAGATGGTACTCCTGAACCTTGAATTTCAGATTCGATAGACACAAGAAGATCAAGGACAAAGAAGAGCAGCTGCCCTGAGAACAGGGAGCCTGGACTAGATTTTGGTGTAAAACCCTGCCTGTAGCCCAAAGACTTGACAATCACGGAACCCTGTCCTGACCTCTACAAACCCTATGGGCCCTCCAGCATTTCGACAAATTGCCTAAGAACTCCCTTGGAGGAGTGGAGCTACTCCCCTGCATCGCAAACACAAAACTACAGTCCAAACTCTCAAATTGCAGCTCCCGGGCCCAGCCGACGCCTCAACTGCCCAGGAGAAGGTATCGCAGCTCTGAAGGGTCAAGTTTGGAGGCACCAGGATCTTCCAAGGCTGAGCAGCATCAACCCTGGTGTACCCGACACCCTTCAGCACAAGACCGACTAAAATAGTTCATGCTGGACTCCAACTTCCTGAGGACCAAGCAACCTATGAATGACTTCTGCAGCCCTATGACCAAGTCGCTGGGTGGCCCTGTTGCCCGGCACCAGACCCTCTGAGATGTGTGCCCCTGACTTTCACCTGAGCTTGGATCATCCATTCGCTCTGCAACCAGTTCCACCAGACGGGGAATCTCTGAAATCTTGGTGGTCCTGTGTTCCCCTGGCCCTTGCGACCTCTGCACTCTTGAGTGTCCCCGGACTTGCCAACAAGTCCCCCCGTGCTTCCTATTTTCCGGTGTCCCTCCACCCTACTCCCCCCACCTCCCCTAACCCCCCCCCCTCCCCCACCCTTTTTCGTAGCGCACCAGGTACTTGATCTCCCAGCTCCCGGCTGAATCAGAGACACCCCTGACAACCTGCTGGCAGAACTTTGGACCCTGGCTGCCTAACACTCAAAATGTAGAAGGTGAACCCCTAAGTTCTACTGCACTGTGATTTATTGCATTCTGTTTTCTCCATAGGATAACTGTGTGCCTAATTGCCCACAACTGTATATTACCTGTACTTACCTTGCTTATTGCTGAAACGTATTACATGCTTACGTGTAACTGAAGTGCTTGGTTCAAACCATACATAAAAAGACATGCTATTTTTTTCATTACTCAGTCTCCACTTCATTCTTGAGTATGTGTTGCATTTATTGCCTCTGTGAGTTCAACAAATGCCTAACACTACACTCTGGTTAGGCCTAACTGCTTTTCCATATTACCACGAAATAGATTGTTAGTATTATTTACTTTTACTTCTATAACCCAGTAAGGGTCTCTCTGCACAGTGCACCCCGTTGTGGAACACTATATAGAGAGGTGGGTTTCCTACATTGGTGGGGTCTATGACTTTGTGTTTGCTGAACCACTCCGACAATAAATTAACCACACAAGTGAAGTCACAATTGCCTTTAGTTAAATTGTATTTAGCAAACCAACTATTTTTCAACATTTTTAAATAATTGTCAGGGCCCTGGTTAGGTCCTTTTTAGTACGACTGTTTTAAAAATCCAAAGCTTACTGTAGTTAGGAAACCGGTTTTGTTAGGGTCTTTAGTCCTCTAAAAAAAGGTTTCCAACTTAGTAAAAATGAGAACCAGAAACAGTACTCCAGAGAAAGTGGTACAGGTGGCGTAACTCAACCTCACACCTCACCTGTCCTGATCAATGAAACAGATTAGAGGCTTTTGTAAAACATATGGCCTTGAGACTGGGCCACCCACCCAAAGCACAGTTCCAGGAGCTTTTGGCAGAGTATGACAAAGGTCATCCAGACGATGAGTCTGATCTTACAGATCAAAACACTGACAATGGGAATGACCGTGTAACACCCACATACAGGGAAGCATCTTCAGATGAAGAGCTTGCTCTGGAAAGACTAGCTAGGAGGGCAGCTCCAGCCCAACTCCTAGCTTTAGAGAAAAAGAGAAAAGAGTTGAGCCTAGACCCATCTCTGGTGGCAGCAGACCCTAAAATCCCCAAAGGGATTGCCCCATAAACTTTGAGGGAGATATCACCAAATGATTCATTGCTTTTGAGAGGAACTGCCTTAGCAGACGGGTCAACAAGAAGCTGTGGAGTTCTATCCTGTGGGAAATGTCCTCAGGAAAGTGCAGGGATAACTATTGACACTTAATGAGAACAATGCTGAATCCTATAATCCCTGATTAAGGCCTTTAGATTACCCACTGAAGAGTAAAGAATTCGGTTCAGGGAGGCTTGAAAAACACAGAGGCAGACCTGGGTAGATTTTGTAGACTACTCAGTGAAACCCCTAGGATGTTGGATAGTTGATAGCAAGACTTTGAAGGACTTTATAATTTGTTAATGAACGAGTATCTTATTAGTAATTGTTACCAAGAGAAGTTACATTAATTCCCGGTAGACCTAGGTCCACTTTCTCCTCAAGAGTTGGGGAAGAAGGCAGACCACTTGGTCAAAACAAGGGTGACCAAAACTACCACCGGTGGAAGAGACCGAAAGAAAGAGGCCACAATGTACCCCCTAGGGAAAGAGGGTAACTCTTAAAGCAGAGACTTCTTTAGGCCTCCGAAACCTATTTCGGAGGGTTGACCCGAGACTCTTCACAGCCACAGGGTGGGTATCAGGAAATGTACTGGGACCCCAAGAAGGTTTGGTGCTAGGACTGTAGAACCACAGGGCACCAACTGGAGAGACTGGCTGTAAAAATAGAATGTTATGTTATGTTATAATGGATTTATGTTGCGCACAAATACTCATGAGTGTCCTGGTACGTAAACATAACAGTGACCGGATGGAATAAAAACTTTAGTATGCCTGCTTAAAAAGATGGGTTTTCAGTTGTTTTTTAGAAAGTCTGAAGTCCTGAATGTACCGTAGTTCAGGGGCTTCCATGTAGTGGCTGCTTTGATGGATAGAGACTGGCCCCCCAGCCGCATTCTGCGGAAACATGGCATCGCTATCCTTCAAAGGGTGGCTGAATGCAGCGGTCTGTTGGGGACATAGAAGGCAAAACGCTTCCTAATGTACAATGGTCCGTGATCGTGCAGAGCTATATGTGCCAAAATAAGAACCTTAAATTGCACTCTCTGGGCCACAGACAGCCAATGTAGGGCGCGTAAATGTTGTTTTACGCTAGATCTTCCTGAGATGTTGAACAGAAGTCTAGCCGCGGCGTTCTGTATGATCTGGTGTTTATTTTGTAAATATCCAGGAATTCCCACATACAAAGCATTGGCATAATCAATGTAGGAAAGAATAAAAGCCTGCACGACCATTTCCTTGGCCTACCTTTGGAGTAGAGGGAAGAACCTTCTCAGTGACTAAAGAGTGCTAAAACAGACACCAGTAAGTTTCTTAATATGCACCGCAAACCGCAGGTCCTCTTCGAACCAGACCCCCAGGTTTTTTGCTGGGGCTCCCTCGGAGTTAGGGCGTAGGGAGTCTGAAGGCCATAGAGACTCTCTAAAGGTGGACGGAACTGGCCACATAAAAGAACCTCAGACTTGTCCTCGTTGCATTTCAGTTGGGCATGAGCCAACCACCTAAACACAGCTGAGAGACAATTCCGGGCCATAACGGTTGCCAGGTCAGAGTCCTTCCAAGTAAATAGGAGCTGGGTCGTCGGCATATGCAATAATTTTTGCACCCAATTCCTAAGCCAGAAAGATCAGGGGAGTCAAATAGATATTGAAAAGCAAAGGGCCTAAAGTAGAGCCCTGAGGGACTCCAGTGCCTCTAGTCCACCTGTAGTAAATGCAGTGGCCAATCTCCAGATCTCCAGATGGGATCTCCGGAGAGCACTGCCCATGCCAAGGAGCTCACAGAGGCGACTCTAGTAGGGGATGTAGACATAGCCACCTTAGCTGTCTGGCCCATTAACATGAACAATCAAGGGGTTAGGGAGGAAGCCTTGAGAGACACTGGTGCCAGCATCACCATGGTGACTTAGCAGCTGGTGCCCTCTGAACAGAATCTGGAGGGTAGGGCCTATCCAGGCACCAATGTCGATGGTGCCCTTTGACTAGGGAGTGGTTGCTGGAAAGATGGAGGTAGCAGTAGCTTTATCCATACCAGTCAACTGTTTGCTTGACAATGATTTGGAGTCCTCAGCCTGGACTGAGGCATAACTGAAAAGCCATGCAAAAATGCTTTGAATTCCACACTGGGTGTGTGTAAAAACCAGAGCACAGAGCAGAGCCCAGAGTGAAAAGGAGATGCTGGAGTCTGGAATAATGGCCCAGCCCTCCAAGAGAATAGAGAGCCTGGGGAACCAGCTTCAAATCATACACCAGCCCCTTCTCCTCCGGGAGAAAAAGAGTCCGCACCAGAGGGAACTGAGCCTCAGGAGTTGGAGATTCACCAATCTGAGCTTTTAGGTCCACTGGCACCCTCTAGGGAAGATCTGTGCCAGGGTAGAGGACCTGTTCCACACTTGAAAGCCAGCAACAGCAAGGGCTGCACAGGAAGGAGGTGATGTCAGTGGTTCCAGCAGTACCTATTGAATGGAGGGAATCCAGAAACTCCACACCTGGTACCACTAGGAGAGTGGTAGTGCCTCAGTCCTTTAGGGAATTCCTCCTCACTTTAGCCCATGATATCCTCCTAGCTGGGCACCTTGTCCAGACCAAAACCTGGAGTAGGCTAGTCAGCCAGTTCTACTGGCCAGGGATACACCAGAACGTGAAGGAGTTTTGTAACTCCAGTCCCACCTGTCAAGCCAGTGGCTATGGCCTCCATTGGTGTCTTTACCAGGGTGGACTTCCCTAAGGCGGTGGTGTCAGACAGAGGTACCAGGTTCATGGCTAGTTACCTGAAACACATGTGGAAGGAGTGCTGGGTGACCTACCGGTTCACTACCCCCTACCATCCACAGTGTAATAACCTTGTTGAAAGATTCAAAAAGGCCATGAAAGGCATGATTGGTTTACTCCCTGAAAACCCCAAAATAGATGGGATGTCTTACTTTCATGCCTGCTTTTTGCCTACAGAGAAGTGCCACAGAAGGGAGTTGGGTTCTCACCCTTTGAACTTCTGTTTGGTCATTCTGTCATGGGATCACTATCCTTTGTGAAGGAAGGATGGTAGAAAAATACTCGTTGAGCCTAAACAGGATATAGGGGACTATGTGCTTAGCCTCTGCCCCAGGATGGCTGAATAAATGGAGAAAGCAAGAAAAAACCTTGGGGCCAGCCAGGAGCTCCAGAAGCAATGGTATGGCTAGAAGGCTGCTATGGTTGAGTTCCAGCCAGGGCAGAAGGTGTGTGCTTTGGAGCCAGTTGCACGCCAAGATAGGACCCTACCCTATTATAGAATGAAAAGGAGAGGTCACCTATCAGGTGAACCTTGGCTCTTGCAGGAACCCCAGGAGGGTTATCCATGTAAACCATCTTAGACCCTACTATGACAGGGCCGATGTGACCATGCTGATGGTTACAGATGAGGATCAGGAAGCGGAGAGTGAGCCTCTCCCTGCCCTCCAACAGTCCAAAAGATGGGTCAGTAGAAGGAATGGTCTTGTCAGATAACCTCACTGCCCACCAGCAGATTGATTGCAGGAAAGTCCTAAATCAGTTTGCCGACCTCTTCTCTTTGACCCATGGTCAGACTAGCTGGTGTACCCATGATGTGGACACTGGTGAAAGCCTGCCTGCAAATAATAAAATATAGAGGCAGTCTGACCATATGAAAGATAGCATCAAAGCAGAAGTAAGCAAGATGCTGGATTTGGGAGTCCTACCCATTGGAGAGCCCCTGGGCCAGCCCAGTTGTTTTAGTCCCCAAGCCTCATACCCAGAATGGAAAGAAATTTAGTTTTGTATTAACTATAGGGGCCTCAATGCTGTGAACAAAACTGATGCACATCCAATTCCTAGGGGAGATGAACTGACTGGCATAGAAGTAGCCAAGTATCTGGGTAGTTTTGATCTCACATCAGGGTACTGGTAGATAGGCCTGACTCCAGGAGGGAAAAAAGATCTGCATTTTCAACACCAGATGGGCATTATCATTTCATTGTTATGCCCATTGGTTTGAAAAATGCACCTGCCACTTTTCAGAGGTTGATGTCCTTGCCAGATTGGAATCCTTTAGTGCAGCATATCTAGATTATATTGCTGTCTTTAGCACCATCTGGCAGTACCCGAGGCTCTGATACATGCAGGCCTCACTATCAAGGCAGGCAAGTGCCAGATATGGCAGGGGAAGGTTGTATACTTGGCCCACCTTGTTGGTACAGGCCAAGTTCAACCCTTACAGCCCAAGATCCAGGCCATTTTGGACTGGTTAGCTCTAACAATCCATACTCAAGTCAGGGCCTTCCTTGGCTTGACTTGGTACTGCACAATGTTTTTGAGGAATTATAGCACCCTCACAGAACTGACCTCCAAAAGAATGCCCACGAAGGTTAACTGGACAGTGAGCTGTCAAAAGGTTTTTGACACTCTTAGGGAAACAATGTGCTCTGTACCAGTTCTGAAAAGCCCCAGATTAAGCCAACCAATTAATTGTGCAGACTGATGCCTCTGAACATGGAATAGGAGTGGTCCTATCCCAAATAGATGACCAAGGTAAAGACCAGCCAGTGGCTTTCATCATTAGAAGTCTACTCCCCAGGGAACAAAGCAAAACCAAAGGAGATGATGGACGGAGTGTTGAACACTGCAAGCACTCACCCCCAGTCAACTGATCTGGGTTTAATCCATCATCATTCTTTAGCTCTCTCCGCCACCCCAGTTCAGACATGGCCATATGAAAATCAGTCTGACCCTGTGCCTCATGGGAATGAATGAATGAATGAATGAATGAATGAAACTAAACTTATATCGCGCAACTTTCCCCTACGGGCGTCAAGGCGCCTAACCAAATATAGTCCAGGGTCAGAGAGCATACTTACTGATAGGGAACAGTCCAGCCCGAACTGCCAAGCCATGTCTTCCATGGACCCGAAACAAAAATCCTGAGACCGATTTCTGGCTAATCAGACGTCATCAGCCAAGCTAGCTTGAATCCAGTGGCAAAGTGAGCAAGGGACCCACGTCTGGGCATACCCTGCCAACTTAGGGCGAACAAAGCAAAACCAAAGGTGATGATAGACGGAGTGTTAAACATTGCAAGCACTCACCCCCAGTCAACTGATCTGGGATTAATCCATCATCATTCTTTAGCTCACTCTGCCACCTGAGTTCAGACATGGCCATATGAAAATCAGTCAGACCCTGTGCCTCATGCGAACAGTCCAGCCCGAACTGCCAAGCCATGTCTTCCCTGGACTGGAAACAAGCATCCTAGAACCGGTTTCTGGCTAATCAGCCGTCATCAGCCAGGCTAACTTGAATCCAGTGGCAAAGTGAGCAAGAGACTAACATATGGGACTACCCTGCCAACTTAGGGTGAACAAAGCAAAACCAAAGGAGATGATGGACGGAGTGTTGAACATTGCAAGCACTCACCCCCAGTCAACTGATCTGGGTTTAATCCATCATCATTCTTTAGCTCACTTCGGTACCCCAGTTCAGACAGTGCTTGCAATGTTGCATATGGCCATGTCTGAACTGGGGTGGCGGAGCGAACTAAAGAATGATGATGGATTAAACCCAGATCAGTTGACTGGGGGTGAGTGCTTGCATTGTTCAACACTCCATCCATCATCCCCTTTTGTTTTGCTTTGTACTTCCCATGGAACAGCGTTGGAGTGACATTAAGAGGGAAGCCTTTGCTGTGATTTGGTCCCTGAAGATGTTGAGACCATACCTGTTTGGCTCTCACTTCCTTGTTCAAACCGAGCACAGGTCTCAGAGCTGGGAATGCAAATGAAAGGTGAAAATCAAGGACTGCTAGGAGGGTCCATAGCCCTACAGGGAATGGACTTTGGAACACAGACATGGGAATGCCCCTGCCCATGCCAATGCAGATAGACTTTCCAGGTTCTTCCACTTAGACAATGAAGACTCTCTAGGGGAAGGTTAGTCTCATCCTCTTGTGTTTGGGTTGGGGAGGGGCATATAAGAAAGTGCCTTTTTTTGGACATGGTTAACCCCCACTTTTGCCTGAAAAATTATCTAATTTCGACTGGAAGTGAGCTTGGGCCTTGCCAGTCAGATCCACTGTGCCAGAGCTCCTTCCCTAAAACGGAACCTTTTGTTTCCCAATTGGCACAACTTCAGTCCCCCTAGTAAGTCCCTAGTAAATGGTACCCCTGGTACCCAGGGCACTGAAGAGGGACACCAACGGTAGCAGCACAAATTGTGCCACATTAGGGTCCCCTCACCAAGGCCATGCATGCTGCAATTGCAGACTTCGTGCTCTGGTGCAGACAAAGACTGGCACACATCCCTGTGTTATTGCAATGTGTTTCAAGTAAGTGTGTACCTGAATCCCAGTGTGCACTGCAGAATGTATTTAACTTACAATTTTGACCTTGTATGCAAATTTCATTTAATGAATAACACTAATTAAATATTTCCAAAAATCTATTTTTATTTCCATCTGTTATGCCTTCTTCAACTTTTCATACATTTACCAAAACAATATACATTTCAACAAAAAGATAATTTCAAAAAATTCTTCATCTGTAGATTCAATTACATTCTTGTGTTGCACACATTGCAATAACACTAACGGGAGACAGGACGCTCTCTGGCCTGGTGCTTCATACACAAATTATGATACTGTTGTTTTGAGTTTTGATATATTCAGGCAAACTAAAGTGTGTGCCACTTTCTACTTTTTTGATACACATCCCTGTGTGCCATGCACTCACACCCATGGGATATAGGTAAGCCACCCCTCTAGCAGACCTTAGCCCTACGGCAGGGTGCACTATATCCCATGTGAGGGCATCGAGGCAATAGCAGATATGCCTCTGCAATATCCCTTTAGAAGGGTCCCTTGAAACATATCGATTTGTAATGTGTTTCTGACTGGTCTCCGCCAGCCTCCCACTACTAGACATGTTTTTGGACCCATGGGATGAGCTCCTCCGCTCTCAGGAGGCAGAAACAAAGCCTGCCTTAGGTGGGGGTGCTTCACAGCTCCTCCAGGCAAAAACATCTTTCCAGGGCGAGAAGCTTCAAAAGCCAGTGGCTTTCATCATTAGAAGTCTACTCCCCAGGGAACAAAGCAAAACCAAAGGAGATGATGGACGGAGTGTTGAACACTGCAAGCACTCACCCCCAGTCAACTGATCTGGGTTTAATCCATCATCATTCTTTAGCTCTCTCCGCCACCCCAGTTCAGACATGGCCATATGAAAATCAGTCTGACCCTGTGCCTCATGGGAATGAATGAATGAAACTAAACTTATATCGCGCAACTTTGCCCTACGGGCGTCAAGGCGCCTAACCAAATATAGTCCAGGGTCAGAGAGCATACTTACTGATAGGGAACAGTCCAGCCCGAACTGCCAAGCCATGTCTTCCATGGACCCGAAACAAAAATCCTGAGACCGATTTCTGGCTAATCAGACGTCATCAGCCAAGCTAGCCTGAATCCAGTGGCAAAGTGAGCAAGGGACCCACGTCTGGGCATACCCTGCCAACTTAGGGCGAACAAAGCAAAACCAAAGGTGATGATAGACGGAGTGTTAAACATTGCAAGCACTCACCCCCAGTCAACTGATCTGGGATTAATCCATCATCATTCTTTAGCTCACTCTGCCACCTGAGTTCAGACATGGCCATATGAAAATCAGTCAGACCCTGTGCCTCATGCGAACAGTCCAGCCCGAACTGCCAAGCCATGGCTTCCCTGGACTGGAAACAAGCATCCTAGAACCGGTTTCTGGATAATCAGCCGTCATCAGCCAGGCTAGCTTGAATCCAGTGGCAAAGTGAGCAACAGACCAACATATGGGAATACCCTGCCAACTTGGGGTGAACAAAGCAAAACCAAAGGAGATGATGGACGGAGTGTTGAACATTGCAAGCAATCACCCCCAGTCAACTGATCTGGGTTTAATCCATCATCATTCTTTAGCTCACTTCGGTACCCCAGTTCAGACAGTGCTTGCAATGTTGCATATGGCCATGTCTGAACTGGGGTGGCGGAGCGAACTAAAGAATGATGATGGATTAAACCCAGATCAGTTGACTGGGGGTGAGTGCTTGCATTGTTCAACACTCCATCCATCATCCCCTTTTGTTTTGCTTTGTACTTCCCAGGGAACAGCGTTGGAGTGACATTAAGAGGGAAGCCTTTGCTGTGATTTGGTCCCTGAAGATGTTGAGACCATACCTGTTTGGCTCTCACTTCCTTGTTCAAACCGAGCACAGGTCTCAGAGCTGGGAATGCAAATGAAAGGTGAAAATCAAGGACTGCTAGGAGGGTCCATAGCCCTACAGGGAATGGACTTTGGAACACAGACATGGGAATGCCCCTGCCCATGCCAATGCAGATAGACTTTCCAGGTTCTTCCACGTAGACAATGAAGACTCTCTAGGGGAAGGTTAGTCTCATCCTCTTGTGTTTGGGTTTGGGAGGGGCATATAGGAAAGTGCCTTTTTTTGGGCATGGTTAACCCCCACTTTTGCCTGAAAAATTATCTAATTTCGACTGGAAGTGCGCTTGGGCCTTGCCAGTCAGATCCACTGTGCCAGAGCTCCTTCCCTAAAACTGAACCTTTTGTTTCCCAATTGGCACAACTTCAGTCCCCCTAGTAAGTCCCTAGTAAATGGTACCCCTGGTACCCAGGGCACTGAAGAGGGACACCAACGGTAGCAGCACAAATTGTGCCACACTAGGGTCCCCTCACCAAGGCCATGCATGCTGCAATTGCAGACTTCGTGCTCTGGTGCAGACAAAGACTGGCACACATCCCTGTGTTATTGCAATGTGTTTCTAGTAAGTGTGTACCTGAATCCCAGTGTGCACTGCAGAATGTATTTAACTTACAATTTTGACCTTGTATGCAAATTTCATTTAATGAATAACACTAATTAAATATTTCCAAAAATCTATTTTTATTTCCATCTGTTATGCCTTCTTCAACTTTTCATACATTTACCAAAACAATATACATTTCAACAAAAAGATAATTTCAAAAAATTCTTCATCTGTAGATTCAATTACATTCTTGTGTTGCACACATTGCAATAACACTAACGGGAGACAGGACGCTCTCTGGCCTGGTGCTTCATACACAAATTGTGATACTGTTGTTTTGAGTTTTGATATATTCAGGCAAACTAAAGTGTGTGCCACTTTCTACTTTTTTGATACACATCCCTGTGTGCCATGCACTCACACCCATGGGATATAGGTAAGCCACCCCTCTAGCAGACCTTAGCCCTACGGCGGGGTGCACTATATCCCATGTGAGGGCATCGAGGCAATTGCAGATATGTGGAAAAAGGTAGGGCTAGGACCTTTCTCAAGATTTGCCCGGCGCTAACCGCCCTTGTACCATTCAAGTTTACCAAGCAATGAGGCAGGCGCCGGAGACCAGAAGGCAGGAAACAGAAGTTTATTCCGACGGAGCAGAACACATCAGAACAGACAACAAGGTATCATGTCGAGGTGCTCTAACAGCCACTCGGAGGCCTGGCCTCTTATACACTGGTTTATGGCATGTGACCTTCCTTTATTACAATCACAACTTTGTAGAGCATGGGAAAGACATCCCCGTAATCCTCGTGTTAATCCCACCCCCATATACATTCACAATAGAGTTTCTCAACCTGCTGATAAGAGGAGGGGGCCATCACGCAGCTGAGTGTTCCGTCGAGTCTTAGGATGTGTGCGCCTGATCATGTCATAGGGGGTGGGGAGGTCTGGATCAATAGAGGGTCCTTTGAAGGAGAGCGACCTCATACAATAAGGGCAGTAAATGATATCTCTCGGCTTAGGCAATGGCCTCGGACCTGTGTGGACAG